>NC_071113.1:27942500-27992500 GCF_024256425.1 Clarias gariepinus | reverse complement strand
TTGAAACCTCCAGCATCATTTCTTTTCCCTGATACATACTGATGATTTTTCCAAGTGACTGTAATGACCGGTGTGAAGGATTGGACTGTAAAGAATTTTGCGTTTAGTAGCGAACTCTGTGGGATGTCGAGGAGATAAGATGGGGAGATTTAAGGGATCAGTGTTTCACGCCTGAATCCTTAAACAGTACAGGTGTACAAGCACTTCCCTTGGTGTTTGGACTGCACTGTGATGTTTAATACCAAGGAAATGTGTGAAACTGTAGACTGGGAAGATCATCCAACCAGAGCGACACTAACATATGTTATGTATTGTTTGAACATTGTTACTTTAGAATTTATACCCATGGGTAAAAGTAGCCCAGTACAGTCCGGGAACTGTGTGCCATTAAGGGATTCAGTGGTGGTCCTCGTTACCAGAAGAAAACACATTTAATAACGATGTCATCTCTAACAACACTTAATGATCTTTCATTAATGCTAGCGAACTCGACAGCAAGCGTCCGCGAGCATGCCGACACATGCTTCATGATGTTTCTGAAGCATCGCGTAAAACAGCTCTTCATGCACGGTGCTTCGCTAAAGTCTCACGCGTAGTTTATTTTTGCCTGAAGCCGCTTCTGACTGAGATGCCTCTCACAATAACAACAATTTTTTTTTTACAACAATTTTTTTTCTTTTTATGTATTACCGTACATAAAAGAGTGCACACTACAGATCAAAACAAAGAAATGATGTGAAATGAATAAATAAATAAATAAATAAGTAAATCTACTAAACAAAATAAATAAACAGATAAAATGTTTGATATTACCATACAATATTAATTTGGAATAAACACTCTGATTGGGGTAAATTATTCAAGCATTTAAAGAAAGGTCTCTTTAAAACCATGGGTTGAGTCTGTTTAAGGTAGAGCTTTGCTCATGAATATTTATACCAGGCCGACTGTCAAGTCGAGACACTCGAGACACGGCTGAAACACTTTCAGTACGGCTTGAAGCCATGCAGAGGATGACAGAAAACCGCATCTCACACATGACATCAAAGATCCGCTTCCGGTGAAAATCTGCCTTTAGTTGATTGCTGATGCTATTGGAAAGCGGAATAAGTGAAGACATAAGAAAAACTTGTGAGATTTACAGGACTGTCCAACATCTCCTCGTCTTTTGCCTACATACAGTAGTACCGATGAGAATTTAGAAATGACTTTCACCCCTGAGTATCCCTCATTGGTCAGAACATGTTAAATAATTCTCTTTAGTTTTGTCAATCAGGTTTCTATTTCTGCACTTTTAGTTATAAAGTGACAACGTACAGTATACAGCAACTTGTATATGCACATTAATCGTCAATGCGGTGACCTTTTCCTTATGATCTTTATTTATGTAACATTCATGGAAGATTATATAAAAGAAAGCTGTAATAGCTGGTAAATTTGTGTGGTCTAAATAAAATGAAACACTTTTAGATGTAATACTATTAAGAATTAACCAACCTTAGAGTGACTTTATTCTATTACCCTGCTGTTGAATTCTTTCCCATAACAGCGTGTCTATTTCTTACTTAAAAATAATGCACCTGTGATGTTAATAATAAAAGTCTCAGAAATACCACCTACTATCAATTAAATATGCTAATGCTAATGCGAAAACCTGTCAAACATCTACTAAATGCACAATAACTCCAGCCCTATCGAATAATGGACTACTTTAACTCAGCTGGTGAGGTGCTCAGTTTGCCGATTAGTTTCCCTCTGCTCCAGCATTGCAATCACATCCAGCTGTTCTATTGTCAGTTTCAATGCTCACTGCTCCAAGATAACAGGTTTTCATAACTTCTGTCACAATAAAGTGGTTCAGTCTTGCAGCACATCTACTCCAGGATGCTTCCCAATACAATATGCAGTTAGAGATCTGTGGACTATGCAGTCTGCTTGGCAGCATCTCTCAGTCTCTGAAGTGAATTGGAGTATTTTATTTTTTTTATTGATGAAGGTGATAAAGAATAGCACTTTTTTTCAGCGGTAGGTTTCTCGTCTGCCAAGCGGAAGGCCCGGGTTCGATTCCCACCCAATTGGATGCATTGCCGGTCCCAAGCCCAGATAAAATGGGAGGGTTGCGTCATGGAAAGGCATCAACCCTGTACCAAGTTGTTTGAGGATCAGATCGTCCGCCGTGGAAACCCCAAAATGGGAGCAGCTGAAAGACTAACAAGAACAGTTAGCCTAATCTGCATGTCTTTGGACTGTGAGGAGGAAACTGGAGTTAACCCACCAAGCACAGAGAGAATAAGCAAACTCCATGCAGACAAACCAGAAGGTGGGACTCAAGCCCTTTATACTGAAGGTGCATGGCCATGGTGCTAACAACTATACCACCATCCTTTCCCAGAAGCAGGAAATGGGGCAATGGTACAGTAGATCCTTGGTTATAATGTGGACTACTGATCAGAAGATGAATGTCTCAAACTGTTGTACTACCAAGCTGCCGCAATGTCCCTTTGAGACAAAACTTCCCAGATGTACAATAAGATGAGTTGATGGAGATAAGTTTGCCTGTAAACATAAATTGGTTGCAAAACCAAGTGCTCAGCATACAGTTGGTATTCCTCATGGCAGGATGCTTTGTCCCGTTTTGTTGTCCTTGATAATCCACAACCATGGTTTCCTTTTAAACCTCCACCTCACCTGCCCATGGAGAAATGAAGACCCAGGACTTTTATAGATTCTGGGGGCAAACCATCTGAAGCTAGACCTAATTTCAAGCTAAAGCATATTCTTCTACCATCTTGTGGAAAAACAAGGTTGCAGATTACGGTTAAGACATTATTATTTTAAAATTAAACAAGTCACTACAATCAATTAGAACAAGATTCAACAAGGCATGAAATTATTATGAACCTGGCACCGTGGGTTAAATTATAAATTCTACAAAGTCCAACATCCCATGTAATTCCTTTTAAAGTGTACCGCACTGTGTGCAGTAGAAACCGCAGTTTGACACCTCCTGCCCCCTCAACTCCCCATACTGTGGAAAAGAGCTTGTAAAAAGCCAAGGCTGACCTCTTTCATACTCCCAGGCAATATCTCTTTCAGTATTTCCCCTCTTAACAGATGGATTGCCCTAAGGACAGGAACTAAACATTACACACCAGACTCATTCTGATAAACACAAATTATATAATACACTTCGGCAACATGTGACATGTTTTTCTAGATTGCCACGCTATGTGGCGTACACTCCAGAATTACTTTCTTATGTTAATAAATTTGTACCATATTGGTACCATATCAGACTCCTATTCAATTTATTTCAGTGCTTGCATCTTCTTATTCATTGCATCACATAAATAATTTTGGATTTATCGTTTGAAATTATTATTTACATTCAACAGCTTTCTCGTTTGTGAGCCAATAATTTCCTGTTCTTAATTCTTATTTATATATATATATATACAACCTCCGGGTTCTACAGACAGATCTACACACAGGCCCTGTGCATAACCTGAATGGTGCGCCCATTACAATGGGTTAAGCATTGGCATAACTCAATCCTAAATATGAGGAACGTTCCTAAAATATTTGACTTGTGTAGGTCTCAGTTAGCTACTGTATGCAACTGCGAATATTCAATTAAGTACTGTAGAATGATAGTTATTACTAACGCAGTCCCAGATTCCCTCTGATGAAATCTTAACGATTTGTGCTATATTAAATTAGTCATGCTCCTCTATAAATGACTATTTGTGGCTTAATAAGGACTGAGATATAAAGATTATACGGAGACACTCAGATGTTCTCTCTCTCTCTCTCTCTCTCTCTCTCTCTCTCATGCCTCTGCTTGTTTGGCAGCGGTTTCAAGAGAAGATAAAGCTCAGTGAACATCAAACACAGCACTGATACACAGTTGAAAGCGTGTGTTGTGACAGCACTCCACGTCCCTCTTATTTGTTACCACGCAGGGAGAAAAAAAGGTGGGAGGACCTTCAACCATGGTAGACAGCGAAGGAAATATGTCGCGGTTAGGAACTAAATATACAGAAAATCTTACAGTGAAAATAGTTTACACTCTTCAAACATACATATGTTACCTACAGTAGGAATTTATTTCAAAAGCTTTATGTTGGGAAAAAAGTGAGATTTGTGTTTCTTGTTTGTTAATTTGCTTTTTTGTAAAGATATGAATTTTATTTATTTTATTACATTTATTTTCTTTATTTTATTATTTGGAAATGTCAAAATTTGTACGTTATTTTATTATTTTATCTGGCTGCTTACATAATTTTTTTTAAATCATAATAATCAGACATTACTACTGTATGAAACAATTCCTTTTTGAGTATCTTTTCATCAAAAACTTTTTACTTTTATTTGAGTATTTTTTTTTTTACTAAAAGTCCTTTTTTTTCTACTCGAGTAATATTATTTTGAAGTACAGCTATTCTTACTTAAGTACAATTTTTGCCTGCTGGTTATAAAGACCACATACATCACTCAGTGGTCAACATTAAAATCGTGGCATTGTGAAATACAGTGGGGCAAAAAAGTATTTAAGCACTATCGTAAGTCTTTCTGGATAAAAACATCTGGCAAATGTCTAAACGTAAATGTAAATGTAAAATACTGTTAAGCAGAAAGAAGGAACTTTCATTTTTTCACAATAAATATAACCACAAATGGACAAAAATTCTTATTTTTTCAGAAATACAGAACAAAATCCTTCTTTATAAATGTCAATCAATCAACATTTATTTGTATAAAACCTTACCGCAACCTAAATGTCTGTAGTATAAGAGAAGCAAAGCACTTTGAGACAAAAAGATATTAATTTTCAGAGTGGTACTGTAACTGCGTCACATCAGCTGGTCACTGAGTATTTAAGGAATAACGCACATCATACCATGCTGTTCTACGAAAATTATGTACCCTGCATGGGGTGTGAGGTTGAAGCCGTGTGCCGTAACCCTCAGCAAAGTGGATTATTTTGTATAACAGCAATTCCCTCTCTTTCTCTCAAAAATAACCACATTCGCAAAAACATACATTAACAGTTCTATAAGAATATATCATAAGAATAATTTGGTTCAACACTGTTATAGACATTTTTATTAAACAGAATAATAACATTTTAGAATATGGTTAGAATGTTGAGGTCATTTATCAAAATGATTCCTTGTGCTCCCAGAGCCACTCCTACACACTGGAATATGGCTGCGCAATCAGGGAAGAAAACCTCCACGGATGTGATAACCTGGTGATTGTGTACATTTAGGTCGTCAGCTGACTTCATTTTATTGCATCACAACGTTGCTGAGTCTAGACCTGATCAACCCCAGATCATAACACTGTCTCCAGAGGTTTGTACAGTGGACACTATGCATAATGGGAGCATCTCTTTATGCGCTTCCCTTCTTACCCTGATCACTCTGGAATAGGCTCAATCTCGGATCATGAGATCACATGACCTTTTTCCATCACTTCTTTTTGTTATTTCTTTATTTGGACTTCACCAAATGTTTAAGTGATCTCATTTATAATTCATTTTTTAAAGAAAGTTATGGTTTAGTATTATCCAGTTAACAGTTTTAATCAGGTTCTGATCTTTTCTTTCTCTCTTTCATTTGATGGAAACCAAAACTTTGATCTTTTGATAGGCGTTTTGTTCCTTACATAACAATTGACCTTATAAGTGTTAATAGGAAACAGAATACTGTATGCATTTAGTTATGTGTGTACTTAACTTAAACATATTTATTTTACAAGGTGAGTAAACTTCCATTAATTACATGTATCACATTCGATGCTGGTAATCTGAGCCCTATGGAGACAGTGAACATGATTAATAATGCAAATGGATCGTGGATTGTGGGAATCCTTTCTACCTGAGAGCAGAGGGGATAAGGGAATTTTCTTTTGCATAAATCAACCATTCCATTTTTCCACTAAAGGTCGAATGCTCACTTCCATCCTTTTTAAAGTATGCATTAAACCGTCCCCTACGGAGTGCGCCCTATAGGTATATCTTTCTGTGTTTCAGTCATTAGCTCTTAGTGTACAGTGACTATCAATAACGGGCTCCTCCTGTACGGCCCGAGAGTCTGCAGAGTGTCGTTACTGTTACAGTACATACGTATAGTGAGGAATAGGAATACTCTCATCACCGAGGTATTAGCTTAGTCTTGTCAGTCCTAACAAGCTGCACAAATCAATACAGGGCAGCCTCCTTCACTTTGTTTGCAGAGCTTATTCTGGCAGAGCAACTCATTTCTCTCTCTCTGCTGCAATCCTGTCTCCAGGCCCCAGGAAAACAAAGCTCTCTGAATTCATTTTAGACACAGCCTTCACAATCTCGTAGACTTCCTACCTGGAGACATTGTAAAAATATGTTATGGGGTGAATAATATAAGTAAAAAAAAGTCTTTGCAAACATGTTGTAACAGATGTATTGTTACAAATATATATCATAAAGTCGCACTGCATAATACGAGGGGCGTTTCAGTCAAACGAGGACTGATGATTACGATGAGAGCGATTGACATTTACAGAAGACTTCAAGCAGAGTACGGTGATGAGACTCTTAGAGAACGTTCAGAGAGTGAATCGCCTGATCTTTAAAAATCTAGATTAATTTGTTGATCATGTCCACAAGGGACACATCTGTCTGTCTGTCTGGCACATTACAGAAACTTGGCTGGGAGGTATCGCCACATCCCCTGTACAGTCCTGACTTCGATCCAAACCATTTGACCATCGACCCCTACATGAGTTCCTGACCCCTACATGAGTTCCTGACCATCGACCCCTACATGAGTTCCTGACCCCTACATGAGTTCCTGACCATCGACCCCTACATGAGTTTCTGACCCCTACATGAGTTCCTGGTCATTGACCCCTACATGAGTTCCTGGGAGGCCAGCGTGTCAGACGTTAAGCAGGCCATGCAACCTCCGGCATATTAAGAAACCTTTCTACCTTGATGGTATCCAAGCACTAGTGAAAGTTTCAGTGGTAGCACAATGATTAAGGCATTGGACTACGATCCAGAAGGTCCCTCCATCAAGTTGCCCCTGTTGGGCCCTTGAGCAAGGCTCTTAACTTTTAACTGCTCAGATGTGAAAGGGTGTCTGCCAAATGCTGAAATGAAATGTAATGTAATGTAAATGTAATAAGTGCACATAGTGTAGCAGGGGATTATATACAGAAATAAAAGGAGGTTTTACTCGCAGAATGTCCCTAAAATATAATAAAAAATATATTTTTAGAAAAAATAGAATGCATTTTTAAGAACATTTCTAATAATACACAGTACATAATACTTTATTATGATTCATCAAATCTGAGTGGTCCGAATTGTCAGGTTTATATTAACGAGCTCATACTAATATATTAGCGTTTGCTTAGTAACCACTCAACCATGTAGTATAATTCTTATTATTTCAGTTTTGTTTCATTTATTTATTTATTTATTTATTATACAAGCTGTATTTTCTGCTATTATTATTATTATTATTATTATTATTATGAGACAGATAATGAAAGGCTAATAAAAAAATGACTATTTATTATAGCTGCAATAATGTAAGTACTAAAGGGACTAAAAGTGTATGAGGTTTTGAGTTATTTCTGTAGGCTTTTGATTTAGCTGGTACTGTATATGAACTTAGAAACTCAGAAACATATTAATTTTGTTTTTTAGAAATTCCTCAACATGTTCCAATCCATCGCAGGGCGCACACTTTCACACACTACGGTCAATTTGGGAACGCCAATTAGCCTAATCTGCATGTCTTTGGACTGTGGGAGGAAACCGGAGCACCCGGACGAAACCCACTAAGCACGGGGAGAACATGCAAACTCCATGCACACAGAGATGGGTGCAGTGAGAGAGGACATAAAATTAGTTGATGTGAGAGAAAAGAATGCAGAGGATAAGTTTAGATGGAGGCAGATGATTCTCTGTGGCGACCCCTGAAAGAGAACAGCCCAAGGACAAATAAGAAAAAGAAGAAGCAAACAAAAGTGGGAATCAAACCTGGACCCTGGAGGTGCATGGCAACAGTGCTAACTACTAAGCCACCATCTGCATATAAACCTAACAAACTTTTTGTTTATTACTGGTACTAGACAGTACAGTGCTATCAGTCCATGAACACTTTAACCTACAACAGGATTCTGTCCTGGAAAAACATCATATGTACATTGAAATTAAGCTAAGTCAAAACTAGTATGAATTGAAAATGCATTTAATATTTAATATAACTAAGCTTACATCATATATAAGCTTGTTTTTTTTCTCCCCTTACTGCGTACAGTATGGTCAACCCGGTGAAAGGAATTTAAACGTTAAAATTCATGGTACGGCTTTTCCTGCATGAGCACCATCATAAAGTTAAAAAATCATAAATTGGGGACCATCTGTGCTCTGAAAACGTATGTTAATCTGATTATATCTACAAATTAGGACTAATGCCCTAATTTCCCTTTCAGACTCAAAAATGTTTAACATACAACTTTTTATCTCTTTTACTTTTTAACACTCTTTGATTGGAAGCGTAACCCAGCCAATACTGTATAACTTCCCCCATCCACATACAGTAGATCAGCCATGACATTAAAATCACCTGTCCGATACTGTGTAGCTCCCTCTTGTGAAAAGAAACCCACTCTGACCTGTCAAGACTCCACAAGACCTCGGAAGGTGCGCGGTGATATCTGCCAAGAATTCCTGTAATAATGAGACGGGGCTTCCATGCATCAGACTTGTTTTTCCGAGTGCATCCCGCGGACGCTCGGTCGGATCGAGAGCAGGAGAATTTGGAGGCCGAGTCAACACCTTGACCTCTTTGTCATGTTCCCCACACCGTTCCTGGACAACGTGGTCAGTGTGTCAGGGCACATTATCCTGCTGAAAGAGTCCACTGCCACTCGGGAACACCATTTTCATGACATTTTCATTAACATTGCCCAGAGCTTGACACCTGGCCTCCACCCGGCTCGCCTCCTTCTCATAATGCATTCTGGTGGCATCTCTTCCCCACACACACACAGACATAGCCACCCACATGAAGCAAAAGAAAAACATGATTCATTAGACAAAGCCACCTTCTTTCGTTGCTCCGTCGTCCAGTTTTGATCCTCAGTGAGAACTGTACGTGATTTCGGCGGTGGATACGAATCAACCCTGGAACCCTGACCGGTCTGCAGCTACGCAGCCTCATACACAAATAACTGCAATGCACTGTCTATCAAAGCCAGCATTTACTTTTTTCCCAGCATGCTGCAGTAGCTCTTATAAGGAATAAAAATACATTACTATAAATAACTTCATTTTATTGCAGCATTATTGGAATAATGATGCGACTTAATTCATGACTGTTAAATAGAACTTTTTAAATATGAAGAAACACAAAATGATATTTTTCCACTTTCTCTGCTTAATAATCTTCTGAATAAATCAATAAACAGTGTGTATCATGTTAGTGGGATTTTCCCCCAAAAAACAGATTTGAATCAAAACAAACCAATTTTTCTTGACTATACCCTAAGAAGTGATATAAATTTGTTAAATTTGTTAAATTAGTCAATTACTTTCCCCCTTCCATTGAGATCATTTTATATCATGCCCCCTGCGGTGATATTGATTTTTTTTTCAGACTTTATACACCTACAACTGTGACTTCTTATTACATTTTCAGAAGCCTGATTTTTGAGATGCGCCGCTGTGCGCCTGATTGCTAAGACATCGGCAGTCTGACCTCGCATGTACCTTAGTATAAGAAGCAGAATTTTCACGATTTAAAATGCTATAAAAGAGTCATATGCTAGGCCTTTTAATTGCACATGAATGTTAATTGAACCACCTGCTCGATCTTACTCGAAGAGGAAAACATTTACAGCAAATAATAATTTTTTTTGGTGCATGTACAATTTTTTTGTTTGCTTTAAAGTCGGGTTACAGATCATTATGGCTTGTACTTACACCCAATCTGCACACATTTTCCTGCTAGGCATCACCACACCAATGGAGTGAAAGATAAAAAAAAGGGAATGCAATCACTATTATCAAAAGTCCAAGTCAAAGCCAATAACTGTATTTTTGGCGAGGCCATCATCTTGTCTTGCTCAGCTGTGACGGGGATATTTCCTGAGCAGTGGGGGTCACTTTTCATCACCGGGCGAGCAGCTCATCAGCATTCACGTCTTCCAGGAGTCCTGCTGAACACTAACACGACTGAGCGGAGAAGCTTCAAGAGATGACCGGACGATGGGGCGTTATTGTTATTATAAGATCACAGGAAATTGAATCATCTGGAGGTATTTACATTGTGCGGGGCTTCAAAGGTAGTCCAGGGTGCCGCAAGGGTCTTCAAGGAAATACATTTAGTCTAACATGTATAGAGTTACACCAACTCTACAGTAGACTGGAGGTATTGTTGGGGGCTTTTACAGTATAATCCTCTGCCACACTAATGCACTTAGCTAGAGCCATGATCTTTAAGTCTGAAATGCCGGCCTCCCAGGAACTTCCCTATTGGCCCAAACATGTAGAAATGGCTTGGATCGAGGTCAGGACTGTACAGGAGATGTGGCAATAACCCCCAGCTGACTTCCTGTAATGTGCGAGTGGTGTTGGTGATAAGTGTGTGTACAGTTCACATGGACATATGCGTCTCTCCTTCAAGTTGGCGGCAAATTATCCATCCCTTTTCAAGGATCAGGCGTTCCACTCGCTGAATGTTCACAGGTTCGACTAGAGTGGGCTCCAAACTACCTCGGCCAGGGATCGTCTTTTGCACAATGTCAAGTGTTTTCCTGCGGCTAAGTGTCACATCACTGTACTGTGCATGAAGTCTCCTGTACAGTAAATGTCAATCGCTTTCACGCCTTCGTTTATCAGAGATTTTGCGTCCAGGTTTGACTAGAATACCATTCATAATTTAGACCCAGTGCACTAATATAACTGTAAACCGTTATGCAGTGCAATACTTCGCATTACTTATTACGAAAATACAGCGTGCATCCAAACGTACTGTACTCGTACATTCACTCCGTAAAATTCATTTATTTTAGCAAAATGTCTTCCAAATGTGCATATAAATTTTTTGAGTACCTTTGACAAAAAAAAACAAAAATAAAAAAACACATTGGAATCATTTGCATCCCTGGATCAGGAATCCGTCGCATTTAGAACGCCTTCAAAGTGTAGTTTACACACAGCCTTATCCGCACACACCCTCATACACGCGCCTTATTTTTATCTCATTAAACATCTAAGCAGTTGAGGTTAAGGGCCTTGCTCAAGGGCCCAACTGAGACAACTTGGTGGTTGCCGGAGTTTGAACCTGGGACCTTCCGAACCGCAGTCCAACACCTTAACCACTTAAAAACTGCACGGTTCTACAGAAAGATTTGTAAAATAAATCTTACTATGCAAAATATGCAACAAAAAATTTTTTTTAGTAAAAATGGCTCAAAAAATTATTGTTTCAAGGTTCTTTGAATAATTAATTTTTTTTTTTTTTATGTTCCAAAAAGGCTTCAGTTTTTATAATTAACACATAATGTAGGATTCGACCTTGAAAAACAAAGAAACAAGCACAGAATTTTAATCAATTTTACAAATTCCTATCAATTACTATTTACATAATTTATCTCAGCAAGACTCTTACTTAATAATATTCACAATCAGGTTTAAAGACAATTTTCTGACTCAGTTACATACTCAGTTTTTAAATACGTACTGATGCTGTATTTTTAATATTTACAAAAATATCAGCTGTTTAAAGAGGACACATTATGCAAACAAGCTTAAGACAAATCGCAATGGCAAAGAAATATAGGAATATATCGGACCTTTAAAAATGGCTGAGTGTCATGATATGTAAAAGAGGATTCTGGAAATACAAATTAAACCTGGAACATTACACACACACACACACACACACACACACACACATTATGGTGATTTCTGGGCTAGTTAAGAATATGGATTGATTTGAGTAGACAGGGCTGCTGTACCTGCTGAATACCGAACAGTCCACTGTAATAAAGTTTTTTTTTTTTTTTTTTTTTTGGTAACTGTTTTTTGAGCGTTAAGCTAAAATGAGCGCTTAGAACAATTTCAAATTACATACTCAGCTGTGTTGTGTAGGCTTTGCAATCATTATTATAGCTTCCTTCAGCATGAAGAAAATTATACACACTTTATCTTAATGTTAAACACACCTGCAATTAGAATTTTTTCTAAGTTGGTAATGACACCTTATTCAAAAAAAAAAACTTACAAGGTCGGATACTTACGCAAATAATTCAAGTGAAGTTTGTTTATTAATTGCAGCATGAGAAAACATATGTATAAAGTGATTCATTCGAAAAAGGCCCTGAGTATTCTGTAATAACGCTCGCTGTCCAAAACAACATAAAAAAAAATTTTAGTATACGGAGCTTAAAAAAATGCCAGGACGCCCCTGATTCAGACCCATAAGGTAGACGCCAGACACCATCATGCCAGTTAACGCCGTACCCTTTTACACACCTTCTCATTAGGATGGTGGTGTACAGTAATGAGCAGCGCGTCATCATAGTGCAAACCTAAAGCATCACTGATTCAGTTAAGTGATAGCAGAGTAAATTTAGAAAGAAATATGGTATGGCATCGTGGATGAGATCGTGGAAGAAATTTTGCCTGGCTAAAAAAAAAACAAAAAATAAATAAATAAAAACAAAAAGTGCAGAAAGTTACTTGCAGTGTGGCACTGGGAGACGATGTAGACAAGCTGGCCTTTAGGACCTTAATAGCCTGCAGTTAAAACAATTCGTTCCCTGGCTCGTCCATGACTGGCTGCTCCCGCTGCGATGGTAATCTCGAGAATAGACTGTGTGCTGGGTGACTAAGGTCTGAGATGATTCTCTGAGCTTTCCTCAGGCACCGTGCCCAGTAGACATCCTGCATATCTGGGAATCTGTTGTCTGTAATGAGTTCTGTTGTTCTCGGCACTCTCTGGAGAGCCTTGTGGTTGCGGTCGGCGCACCTGCCTCGCCACGCAGCGATACACACTGTCGGGATGCTCTCTAAACGAGTTGTCAGGAAATTTTTCGGCTCGAAAAGCGGTCTCTGATGGGCGGAGCTTGATCATCTCACCCATCTGATCACTAAGATTGAGAAGTTGTAATCAATAAACAAGGTTCTCACCGAGATGGTCCTAGCTGTGCGAGAGCGGTGTGACTCGTAAGAGCAATCGTCTTTAGAGCTGCGGAGTGATATGCAGTGCAATCCGGAGTTGCATCCATTTCTCCTGTATAAAGCCTTATGAATGCATTATACAATAGTAAATTTCCATACTTTATGTTCTTCATTAAACATAGCACAATATGATCATGTATAATTATTTACAGCGGAATTATAACAAGGAGTTTTACAAGGAACCATTCTCATATATGTTATGGATAATGATAAGCACTGTTATAATGATTTATAAATATGTGGACACTATTCAGCACCCAATCAAGCCATGAGGAGGAAATAAACATACGGTGTGTGTAATCTTGGTGTGCTGCCAAAGAAGCAGCTGGTCTTAGTCTAAACAGTCATGACCATGACCGCCATCGCATCATCCATCTCCGTCAGCTCTGCCACTCGGCACTCCAACTGCAAGCGACAGAGCGTTGTACCGAGTGCAGAGAAAATCACACCTTTCAGCCGTCCCCACATACAGACTTGTATTAATCCAGAGTGATGAAGAGGGCAGGAAAAATCCCAGCCGAGCCCTCAGACTCACGCCATGCTGCCTCGCTGCCACCGGTGACGTTCCGCATCAGTCCACAGATGCACAACTTCCCTCCACCCTCCGTAATCCTCTTAAACAGGACCATTTCCCACATCCCTCCTCTCCGATAAGTGGTACCTGTGCCGTTTACTCTAATAACAATCTTAGTGTAATGGTAGAAAACGCCCACTGCTCTGATCTGTACTTAACTGTAACTATTCCTTCCATGATTAGATTTTTTAATCGAGTCATTTCTGTAATTATGGAGCGTAATATTGTTGTATCATTGGAACACTATTTATGTGTTATCCTGTGTACTTTATACTCTTTGTTTTGTGGTGTAATTGTATCGCTGTACTGCGCTCAGGGCAATTTGTTTACTGGGAGTTTTGCTGTATTGTAATTACAAGCTTGCTCTACTACAACGCCGAGCTTATCTGACACGGCGCTGGAAAAAAAAAAAAAAAAAGAATCAAGCTCCCTGTACTGTTTACACTGATTCCGATTCAAATAAAATTTTGGGTTTTTATCCAGATTAATGATTTCCGATTCTGACCCGATTCTTGTCCTGACTATGGATTCCTGAATTCTGAATCTGATTTTTAGTCTCACCCTGATTGATCTTATTATAATCATTAACGTAATTTTCAATCAAACATGAATGATCATCATTTTTTTATTCATTATCTTGACTAATGTTTTAAATCTGATTCTGATCCCAACTTTAAGCAAAGTTGAATTCTCAGCCTGAGTATCTTTTGATCCTAATCTGATTTTGCTATATTAATTTAAAATTTTAGTCTAATTATGATATAATAATGATCACTTTCCTGATTCAGAATGTGATTATGGTTGTACTAATATTGATTTTCGTTCTGATCCTAACTTTGATTTTTATTCTTATTTCGTGATTTTGGTTTTGTTTCTTATTCTGATCCTGATTTCAGTCCTAATTCTAATTATTTCTCGAATCCGGGTTTTCGCTCAGATTCTAATTCTGATTCCAGTCCTACACTCCTGATAACAAGTATGATTTTGATCCTGATTTTAATTCTGATCCTGAATTTACAGTAATGTAAACTACTTTCATAATTCTTTTCATAATAAAAATGTTAAAACCAATTTTAATGTGATCCAGATTTGATTCTCACCTTAATTTGGTTATTAAACCTGATTCAAATTGTTATAATGATCACCATCCTGATGTAGAATGTGATTCTGATTCTGACACTGATTATGATTTGATGATTGTGATTTTGTGTCTGTTTCTTTTTCTGATCATGACCGAGATCACAATTCTGATCATGATTTAATTCTGATCCAAACTCTAGTTCTTATTCCATCCTAATGTTGATTCTGATTTTTATTTTAATTCCAAACCTGATTAACACCCTTATCCTGAATCTGATCATTGTTGTGAATTTGGTTGTAATGATTTTAATTCTGATTCTTACTTTGATTTTTAATTTACACTCTAATGTTTTATTTTGGAGTTTTGAGTACATTATAATTTTAAATGATTCAATTGCTATATGCATTCTTGGAGTCTGAATGCAGGTGCATTGTCCAGTGACTTCTTCTTTGAACCCAAAAGACATACTCTTATTAAGGGGAAATAAACTATGCAGGCAGAGTTGCACAAATAACATAGCAAATATAAAAAAAAAACAAAAGATTTAAGGCTTCCATAGAGCAGTTTTAGACGCTTTTTATGTTTTTTAGTATCCCTCTGTTGTAGGGTTGAACCTTTAGGAGTTAGAGATATATTATATGTGTTCATACTTTTGAGTATTTTCTTATTTTATACAAACAGTTTTCTAAGAATTCTGGGACTGACAAAACAAAGGTAAAAGTGTTGAGTAAATGGGTCGGAGAAATGAGCCGAGACGTAAAGATCATGGCAAGATTGTGACTTGATTGTTCGAGCTCAGGCATCAGCAACCTGCTAGTCTGCATTGTGTGTCTGTGTGTGTGTGTGTTTGTGTGTACTTTAAATCGAAGGTGTCAGATGCTAAGTAATCACATTATAGCTGGACGGGAGACATGTCTTAACTGTTTTCTCCTACAGCGCATTCTTTTTTTAGAGCACTTCCAGTTTGACAGTGGCCTCTCTGATAATCCCGTCCCAGATGTGACGGATAATAAGCAAACCTTCAAGCCTTTAGAAAGTGACAGAGCCATCATAGCCTAGTCCAGTAGTATAAACCAAATCCCTCCCAGAATGTCTCACTGTTTCTTTCTCTCTCTCGCTCGCTCGCTCTGTCGCTCTTTTCCTCTCTGTCAGTCAAGTGGTGGTAAATAAAGGGGAGGTTATGAGAGGCTTCCTCCTATAACCCCATCCATCACACAGTCTCTTAATACCTACAGCTGTCAGCCCTTTAGAGCAGATCTGCTGCGTGATGCATTTCACCGCCAAGCAGATTAGCCATTCCGGCAATATTTTGTTGCCTAAACTTAGTATTCCTGTGGGCCTCTGGGGGGAAGCGCTGATGACTGTCAATGAGATGAATTACCATTTCGCAACGCTGTTGAATTTTTGTTGCACAGGCTTTTCTATCCGGAGATTAAAGCAAGAGCTCTAGCACTGATTGTAAAATAAAAAAGCGTAGACCGTCTCGCTTGCACGCATTCTTTCATCGAAGCGTCAATACGAACCTCTTGGGCGATGACTAGATAAATGCAAAATCAAGAAAACACGTCTGGCAGAAAAGAGGGATTGACACATTTCCTTGACCTAGTAACATATTCTGTGAAGGGTTTATGCATAAATCATTAAAGCTCTGCTTCTAATTCCATGAGAGGTTGGTAATAATAAATCCTTGTAAAGATATAATATGAATAATTCCTTCTTATAATAACTACAATAATCATGTCTTTCTATTCGTGATAATTAGATTTATCACTCTATAGGATGGCATGTGCTTTTTAACAAGACATATTTAACAAAATATATTGTCTAGAACAACAGTATAATTAATAATAATAATAATAATAATAATAATAATAAAATGTTAGTGCTGAGTGTGGAGTGAATATATTATCTATAACTGGTACTTATTGTACTGTAGGTCAGCTGTAAGACATGCCTTGTTTATTAAAAAAAAGCTGTTCATAAGTATTTTTGTAACATAGTATGGAACTTTATTCATGATCGTTTAAGGACCCAGAAGTGAGATCTGAACCGACAACCATCTGATCCCGAACATGAAACCCTTACTACTTCAATAATTCGATTAATATTTGTCGATACTCTCCTGGTAAAATACTCAGACAAAGCAGTACAGGCTCTATTGATTAAGGACTAGAACGAGGCGAAGCATGCTGTTATAGGAAAATAATCAACAACTGAGTTGTATGAGGCAGCCTGATGCAAAGTGGTGCTGCTCTCACTCACTCACTCTCTAAGGTTTTTTTTCCCCCCATAACAGCAAGTCATATTGCCTTTCATTCCTCGGCAAACTTGCCACAATTTTCTATTTCATATTTCAATAACTACAGTATACATTTTTTTCCCTTAAAACTTTTGCTTTAATTTTTGCTTGAAATAAAATAAGTCCTGCTGATACTATTATAATTTTTCCTGACAGTACTGTAAAGCAGAGAGGATGCAGGAGCACACTAAGACTAAAGATTATCCTGAGCACGCTAGAGACTATGGATTACTAAATCCAGAGCCTATAAACATGAGCCAAGCATACACACTCATGAATAAGCAATGACAGCAATCAAACATAACAGATGCGAGATAAAGATGTACTGTAAACCTGGGACGTAAACAGTCGTTTAACAGTTTGAACTAGATATAAACAAAGACGTCATGGGGATCAGACTCAGACCATGTGCATGTGATTAAGTGCATGTAACTTGCAGTGGCTGATGAGTGCTGTAGTGCCATGCTTAAACAGTGCTTCCATCGCACTAAATTATTTTAAACAAAGTGTAATTCACTTCCATTATGCAAAAATACTTAAAAAAAAAACAAAACAAAACAGATTTTACACATTTCTGTTAAAAAATTTGTCAAGCTGATTCATGCAGCTTGATATTCTCTCTCTCTCTCTCTCTCTCTCTCTACCTCTTACTCACACACACACAAACTAGAAATATTAGGAAGTATTCTTTTTATTATTAATTAAATATTTATTAAATATTATTTATTCTATTTATTATATAAACAGAAACCAGGAAATAAGAAACAGCCTTATTATTGGTTATGATTTTATTTAACAGTAGTAAATCAGCCATGGTTCATAGAATCTAAAAAGAAAAAAAAAATCAAAACCTGATAGACTGGAGTTAATTTACAACAAAAACTGTACTGTGCCACAACGAGGCATCCTGTATACTCTTTATGACTTTGTTGGCATGAAGTTTGGACTGAACCAAGAGCTTTACAGTAAACCTCATCCAGGGGTCCGTGATGTCAGTTTTTCAAGGTTGAAGTGTAAAAACTGCCCAGACTGTCCTGACCAGAGCCCTGACCCTGACTCAGTCCACACCAGCGCCTGAGCTCAGTGATTCTCTTGTAACTGAATAAACACAAAGAGCCACAGACGGCCTCCAGTGGATCGTATGACAGCAAAGAGGGAATAAACCCGGACTGAGCTGTTCAGTGAGCACAAATAAGTGAGATGGTCAGTTATGCACATACATTTGACTGCATAGTGTTGTTAAGGAGGTAACTCCGTTTTATACGAAATTATATAATACACTCTCTCCGATGAGACTATTGATATACTGTACATGACACCAGGCATTTCCCCAACCGTATAAAAACCTCCGGACACACGGCATATTTGCATGTTTGACTGCGGCTCTCCTGACATCCGTAAGCTTATCGAAGAACATTCCAAGTTGTGTTTGCGCAATAAGCCCGCAATAAGCCACTGCACATGCAAACTAAACTGACAGTTGTTGAACTGAAGACATTTTGTATTTTATTCATGCAGTAATTCCTATGAACATATAATATTTATCCATACCTATGTATTATTTATTAACTACGCTGAAATGATATGAAACGTGCATAAGTACAGTACAAGAGTAAATCCAAGTGCTTTCTCAGAGTTAAGTGCTAATCGCGCTGTCTCAGGGTCTGTGTGCTAGCGAAATAAAAATGAAAATTGTTCCAAAAATACAAACTCGGATTAACCTCAGTAGGTACTGTATATTTCTTATGAAAGCGCTCATGCGGCCTCATCGAGGCACGATGAATTTCTACTCCGCCAAGGAAGGCTGTCGGTGAAGGTCAGGGGTTTCGTGTTAAATGACTCAATTAGGATGAATGATTAGGTAATAGCATGTCTCCGGATTATACAAAAAAGAAAGAAAGATAAAAATGATTTGGTGTAGACAGTGTGTTCCACCTTACCGGAATAAAACACTGACTCAGACTCGCTTTTTCCCTTTTCTTCTCTTTCTTTGGCTTAATTTTCTATGTAACATAGTTATTAACCTTAAGCTCCCATTTCTCATTGTTGATTCTGTTCTTCCTTCTTTATACACTATATTCCCAAAAGTATTCAGGTGTTAATCACTTCCATGGTTACAGGGGTAACCATGGAAGTGATTAGCATCTACATCTAAGCCTTACATCACCAACTGCAATGCAAAGCATCGCATGCAGAGGTGTAAAGCTTTCTTTAATGAGAAATTTCATTACAAGTCTTACTGTACATATATTGTACAGCACATTAATATACACTACCTGGCCAAAAAAAAAAAAAGTCCCCATTTTAGAAGGGTCAAATCCTTGGGCTGAATATAGCAAAGAAAACAACTAAGGGGAAACTGGAACTGGGTTAAACCTAATAATTAAAACCTGGAAGGATACTGCTGGAGTGAAAGAAACTTTGTGAAAGGAATGTGGTAAAAAAAAAAATCAAGAAAGGAGATCAAACACACGGTGGTGTAGTGGTTAGTACTGTCGCCTTGCACCTTAACGGTCCAGGTTTGATTCCCGTGCATAAAGTTTGCATGTTCTCACGGTGCATCTATGCAGGGTGTACAGTATCATGCCTCGTGCCCTAAGTCCCCTGGGATAGACTCCAGGCCCCCCGCGACCCTGCATGCAGGATAAAGCGGTATACTGTAGAAGATGAATGAGCAAACATTTCAAAAAGCTGCATGGCAAAAAATCACAAATAAAAACCAGAGCTATGTTTAATAGTGAATGTAAGAGGATTCCTATACACACACAATGTGAGTGTGTGTATGTGGCCATGAAAAAAAATGTCAATGAGGTTAATAAAAAAAAGGCTTAAATTTGCTATATACAGTAAATTGGACTCTAGAGCAATGAAAAAGGTCATGTGGTCTGATGAATTTAGACTGAGTCTATTCCAGAGCGACGGGCGCGTTAGGGTAAGAAGGGAAGCGCATAATGCCATGCAACCTTTTTTTTTTTTTTTTTTTCTTAAAACAATGTCCAAAAGCAATATCATTATTATTTAATGAAATATACAAAAAAATATTACATTATTTTATCTATTATATTCTCTGTTTAATATGTTTAATACTTTTCAAATAACTGCATACTTGGAATAAATTAAAACCTGTATTACAGTGCTTATAAGATTTTAAATGCAAATATTTTATATTTATTATTTATGATTTTATTTATTCAAATAAACATGTAATTAAAAATATTATTATAAGCAGCCATGCCCTTGCCTACACATTGCGAGTAACGAGAGCAAACGCTTGAGGGTGATATTGATAATCATTTACAAATCATTTAAAAATAAAGGGAATGTATGTAATATAGGTGATATTTTACAGCTTTACAGTCATTTAAACGAGTCATTTTGTCAATGAAAATAAGCTGCTGTTTGATCACATTAAAACAACATGGAACATTTCTAAATACAAACATCATTTTAAATGTAGAATGCATTCCAGATGCCAACACTAATAGTTTGCTAGTCCATCCAGGCGTGTCTCCAGTCATCGCCCAATCTCTTCCAATAATGTTTTGGACACAAACACCTATGCCCTAAAGTCATTTCTCTGGTTCCTTAATGAAGTTTCGATCAATGGCCATCAGTCTGTAAATGGCTTGCACCTGCTCGACATGCAGGAAGTACTCGCCCATTAGCATTCCCTATCGATTTTATCAGGCTTGACTTAAAACTGAATGGACGGTTTGAACTTTGTTGGAGCTCTGTTTTCCAAATTCCACTGACCAAACTGTCAGAGAGCACGACCCACTGTCAGACTACTCCTTTTAAATATATAGATATAAACAGGTCTCAGAGTCTTTTAGCAGGGTACTTTAAAGAAACGGTGGCACTAGCCAGACCAGACCATAACACTAACATGCTAAAATTACACCATTTACAAATGTTTATAAGCAAATTAGATTAAAAAAGCATTCAAACTTTTAATAACGGCTCCTTTATACAGTACGTTATAGAAACTCATCTTATTAGGCTTCATCAAAATTGTTTATTGAGTTAAATGACATACACTGCTGGGGTCATGGGGTCAATATATATAAACATTTGTAAATGTATCTTTTGAACTTTTTTTTTAAAGTATGACCTATAACAAATGTTTACGAGCTATATGTTGAAGTCAGTTGTTATAAACGGTTTATGTACCACGTACTTGGAGATATCGTTGTACAGTACATACTTTGTTGTGTTTCGTAGTTTCACACTCGTCTTTCTTATCAGAAGCTGCAAATCGCTCTGTGCAACTCTTTCTCCATGCCTGGTTTTATTCACAGTCTCGGCATCGCTTCTTACAAGTCTATTCTATTTTCCCATCACCTTCAGAAAGTGCTTATTATCAGTCCAGTGTGGTGCCAAGTGAAGAGCGCAGTGAAAGACTATGCTAAGACTCATCAGCCTGCACCAGCTGAGACCACCATACATGCCACTCTGTCCCCAGGGCAAGCTCTATCCAACCCCGACACAAGACTCAAAACTGGTTTTCAAAAGATGTGATCAGCAGGCTTTGGAAATAATAGCTGGTTGAGTTTGCAGGGCACAGAGCCCTAGAGAGTCTGAGGGTTACAGCTATCCTCTCCTCACCATGAGCTCATTGCAATACCACTGGTGGATAAGCGGGAGCCAGATTGCCAATCTCCGACATTCTACTTAGCAGCTCAAGATGGTGTGTCTCTGTGCCCAGTGTGAGGTCCCACAGGATGTGACTCTGACTCTGAGATACTGGTTTAAGACCTGTTTCTCCAACTCGCTTTATCTTCCTAAATCTACACTTAAACAATATAATCCTTTGGGGGGTAAAAATCGAGTACAAAAACTAAAAATATAGACAGACCTATACACACAGGTGGCGATCAAAGAAATCATGGATAATCTGATGTTCCAGGAAACCAGATCAAGTCTCAATCCGGAATTTTTTTAAATAACAATCAACTTTATCAATCACAAATCAACTTTATAAACATTTTCTCGAGGGCATTTTACTAAGCACCCAACAGAAGTTTTAAACCTTGAGCTAATTTGATGGCATAATCACTTGCTTTGAATATATCTTTGTACATACTCTATGCCCATGCATGTGGGGGGTTCAGGATCATTCCATAGACGTTTTTTAAATAAAGTGACGCTAATGCTAATGTTAATCTTTCCATATAACTGCTACAGTATGATATCATTTAAAATAAGTAAGTCATCCTCTGGCACCCTGTCCAAGGTGTGTCCACCGCGTGCCTCGTGCCTCCTGGAATAGGCTCCAGGATTCCTGCGACCCTGTACAGGACAAGCAGTATACGTAGAAAAGGAATAAATGGAAAAAAAGTCATCCTTAGAAACCCGCTTAAAGTTTAGAATAAAAGTACAGCTTCAACACACTGATCAAACTTTTCCTCAAACTCATTATAGTGTTGCCTAGTATAATAATTACAAAAATTTTTAGGCATTATGATAAAATGTAATGTCCTGTTTTTTTGTTTTTTTGTTTCAAATTTTTGCAATACACTGCAAGGGAATTGAATTGAACAGACTTTGAGATGCAGACCTCGTATTTGGCAAACAATTTCCTGTGGTTTTGTTTGGTTGGTTTTCTCAAATTGTGTGGCAATTGTCCAATTGTAAGGCAATGTCTGGTGAAATCTAATTTCCTGTTAGTTTGCCAATCATTAAGCGATTTGGAAAACTTTCCTGCAGTCTAGCACAACATGTAAAAAAAAAAAAAAAATGGGCACCCAAGCCTCATTTATGGCTGTGGGAACCACAAGCCAGTCCATCTGGTCAGATCCCATAGAAAAGCCATTGTAGGTCGTACTGTATTGATGAAAAAAAATTGTGTTGGCTATAAAAGAAGAGCAGCAGAACACATATGGGACTTAGTAGGCAAAATGTTCAAGGTTTTTGATCCAACTTTCAAAGTCCCCAGATCTCAATTCGATCAAGTATCCATGGAATTCATCAGACAAACGAGGCCACACGCTACAACCCACAACACCCAAAGGACCCACCAAGGATGCCACGATGCTAGACACCACAGCACACACTCAGAGATCATGTGGCATCATGCTACAAGGAGTCAGAATTGTTTTGGTGGCACAAGGGGAACCAACACAATACTGGGCATAATGGTGTTAAGCCCATCAAATGTTAGGTCCAGATCATTCGAGAAAGGCCGAATGATTTTTTTTTTTTTTTATGTAGGTCTAAGATTGCATGAGAAGAAATGCTCTGTTGTAGATGTTGGAGATTTTAGGATGCAGACCTTGTATTTGGCAAACAATTTCCTGTGGTTTTGTTTGGTTGGTTTTTTCCAAATTGTGTGGCAATTGTCCAATTTTAAGGCAATGTCTAATAAAACCTGATTTCCTGTTGGCACGCATGGTTTCTAATCTAAGCATAAATAGATTTGTAAAACTTTTCTGCAGTTTAGCACAACATGTAAAAAAAAAAAAATCCTCCACACTGAGCAAGAAAGTTGTGGAAAAACTTGTTGAATGACTTTTTAAATATTTTATCACTGTAGTGGAGAAATGACATTTAATTTGGTTTGGACCCTGCACCGACCGAGTGTTTTTTTTTCTTCTGAGTGCAGAACATCGGGATCAAGAGACATTGTTCATTTAGTGAATAATGACTACGAAGAACAGTACTGGTGTAAAGCTTTGGACTTTTTTCTGCAGGACTGGTGGCACATAATTGGATAATAAATAAATGAACATACCTAGACAGTGCTTGGACCTGCATTACAAGTAATGGACATAGGACATGACATTAATCAACACAACTCCAAGAGAGTTTCAAGGTGCTTTCACACTAGGCAAGATTTTTCTTATTGCTTCCTACGGTGGCTCGAGTACAACTGCTCCCCTCTCCCCACTTCCTCGCTTTCATATTACCAATATTGTTCCATATCCATAAACACACCCTGAGATGTTCCAGTGCTTGGACCCAAAGTAATTAATTATAAGAGTGTCCATATAAGCCCAATATCTGGCCTTATCCATGAAGTTTAATATTTATAACCTGATCACAGATAGACCATAATGGCTTTATTTCTTTATATGCATATATATATATATATATATATATATATATATATATATATATATATATTCTGCTTCTTTAAAGATAAAAAATTATTCATGACTTTAATCACCAAAGTTGTCATTGTTTGAACTACTGGTCAAACCTTACCAAATGCTACACGAAAAAGAAAAAAAAAAGATCTGAATGTGATGAAACGATCAATCTGTCGAATAAATTCATGCAGAGGTAGATAAGTGAGAGGTAGAAAAGCATACTATATGAATAAATTTTAAAATGTATCCCACTAGAAACATTTCAACCTTTATGTGACAGAGCACAAAGGTTTTAAAAGAAATGCGGAAAAAAGCCAACGTGAATACAGACAGAACTAAACGCTCCGTTGTCTCATCTTCCAAACCTTGACATTTACCTTGCACGGGAACCATGTGGTGAATAGAAATTTTTATGATTTTATACAGCAGGTGGCACAGCTTATAAACCTGCACCTGAAGAACAGAATATGCAACATACATATTTCAACAGGTATATAAGTTACATAAACCTCTAGCTCAGCACTTCTCACGAAAAAATACCAAATGATAAAATAAAAAAAAAGAGAGAGAAACAGAATTTCCTTGAGAGTTAAAGAGATTTTCAAAGGTTCTGCTTGAGCAACCCTGATAATAAGGAGGAAACATTGTAACTACTGTACATTTGCTAGTGATTGCAGTTGCTGTTGTTGGATAAGTTAATGTTGGATAAGATTTCATCCATGAAATAAGACTTAAACTTGAACTCCTTGAAGACAAAACTTGGTTGTGGCTAGGTTGTATGGGGTGTTGTAATGAAGGCTGTATGGGGCGTAAAGTAAAGGGTTTTGGAGGGCCCAACAGTGGTGGTGGCGGGGTCATTGTAATGTCAATGAGTATTGTGAATGTCTTGACCTCTGGTTTATATATATGAGGAGCGGTCATAAAATTCTAATTAGTGCTAAGAAGACATAATGTTATAAAATGAAAGTAAGCATAGTCCTTCTTTACATCTCCTTAACATAAGGGAAGGTCCTCCAACCGATGGATGAGCTGGTGGAGACCGTCTTTGAAGAAGTCTTCTTTTTGATTCTTTAGGACAAGTTCCACCTCAGTAATCAACCTTGTTGTTGTCTTTAAAAATGCTTGGTTTTCTAAAAAGAAAGAAGTCAAAAGGTGCAAGGTTGGGGGTGTAGAGGAGGATGAGGCAGAATTCCGTACCCCAAGTCAAGCAGTTCATTGTAAATCTCCTTCGCATTATTTCCCTTCAAATGCAAGAAATGGATAACAGCACTCACTTTTTAAACAAGAAAAAATGT
Organism: Clarias gariepinus; assembly: GCF_024256425.1. Classification (NCBI taxonomy): domain Eukaryota; kingdom Metazoa; phylum Chordata; class Actinopteri; order Siluriformes; family Clariidae; genus Clarias; species Clarias gariepinus. The sequence continues at coordinate 27,966,920 of NC_071113.1, read as the reverse complement.
TCATCACTCACTCATCTTCTATACCGCTTTATCCTGTATTCAGGGTCACAGGGAGCTGAAGCCTATCCCAGGAGGCTTAGAGCACAAGGCGGGGTACATCCTGGAAAGGGGGCCAATCTTTTTGGGAACGCCAATTAGCCTAATCTACATGTCTTTGGACTATGGGAGGAAACCGGATTACCCGGAGGAAACAACCAAACACAGGGAGAACATGCAAACTTCATGCACACAGAGCCGGGGAATCGAGCCTGCCCGGGAATCAAACCTGAACCCTGGAGGTGCAAGGCGACAGTGCTAACCACTACACCACCGCGCCACCTAGAAATGTTCATGAACTTACTAATTTCCAGAGACATACTGTACTGTAACTTGAGCAAATATTTTCCTTTTGTTTTTCAATACAATAATATGAATTTTATAACTGCCTATTGTGTTATATACAGTATACTGCTCAAGAATAGACCATCTTATCAACAATCCAGAGCAAATAACCGCCTAAGAATTAAGAGGCCAAAAAGTCCCGGTTAGACTTAAACAAACTAACTAAAAGCCAGGACTTATCCGATACTCATGGACACTGGTATAGCACAGCAGGCAGTCAAAAAGTAAGAAACATCAACATACTAGAAAGGAAAACGTAATCATAAATCAGGGATTTTTTCCTACTGGGTGCTGGGAACCAATTTTTATTTTTTTATTTGTCCAGCTTGCCGCGCAGTTGGCTTCTGGCCATGAGGTCCCTCTGATCTCCGTTGCCTCTTCCAATTTATTTCAAGAAGAAAGGCATCCAAGACTACAGTGTAAATGTGAGTCTAACCCACCCCCCTCCATCCTCGCCCCAAAACCTGCAATGCACTTCACAGTCACTGTCTCATCTCCAGACGTACTGTATGAAATCCTTGGGCCTCATTGTAAACTATCAGCTGTGCCAACACAGACATTTTATGGCAGATGGCAAATTGCAGATGGCATCACTGAAAGTGTTGACCCTTACAATGACCAATTTATATTTCCATATCTTATTAATAACACAATGTAAACTGATAAGGTTGTAAGTGTTTTTAATTAACCTTTTAAACATTGGTGTATGCAAAATAAATCTCAAGATTTAGTTTTCGTCCTTAATTGTTCTGCAATTGTGGTTGACTTCATAAACAACACAAGCAAATGAATACATATATCAAAAAGCAACAATAATAATTCTTTAAGGGAATCAGTATCTTTAGGTGAATAAGGATTATAGATACTTAATGACTCTCCTCCTTTCTTATTGAATAAGTACTAATAGTAATAAAACATGGAGCACAACCATTCTAAGTGATTCTAGGAAGAAATAATAGCTAATAATGTGTTTCTTTAGTGGTTTAGAACATTCATTGCACTGTTTAAGCAGGATGTTTTAGATGTTTAGGTTAAAAATGGTGCAACCTCCTGACAAATATGTTAAGAGCTTACTGTAAGTGTTTAAGATGAGGAAAAAGGTGGTACTGGATCGGTACCGTATCGGCAGATACTAAAGGTTGTGGAATACCACAGAAAAGTGGTATCGAGCCACTCCTACTATTAATGCTTAGAATAATCTTTAATTAAATCAAGATTAATATTTCAAGTGGTTCTAATAAAATTATTTTTAGCGTAATGCTGATTCGCTTTTTAATTTAGACGCAATGTTGAACACGCGATTCTTTTTCTCAAAAGGATGCTCTACTGAAAAACTGAGATGTGGTCTTGTTCTGTAAGATGGACTTTTTCTACTTTGTGGGATTTTTTTTTCTCAATAAGAACAATATTGGTACTTTTATATCTATTAATACCCTGAATGATTCTCTTCCTTAAGAATAAGTGAGAATTATACTTCGAGAATCAATGCGAAGATAAGAAGAATCAATGCAAAGAAGTTTTTGGCCAGTGTAGCCAAATCTGATTTTTTATTTATTTTTTTTTTTTATATATGGGTCAGATATGCCAATGTGCACGCTCATATGTGGTCCCAAATCAGCTACAGATTCGATTTGTTTTGCAATGCAAGCTCAGTCTGAACTGTCAAATCAAAAATCTTTATATTCAATCCAAATATATAGTTTGAAGTCTGAAGCCTCCCCATTAACACATACCAGCAAGGCTTCCATATAACCACACACACATTATATATATATATATATATATATTTTTTTTGTTTACAACATTAAGAGCTGCATTGGTAGCTAACATTACAAACTAACACAAAGAAGCAGCAATACATCCTTTGGTTTATTTGAAATGGATGAAAAGTAACAACAGTGAAAAATAATGTAGTTGTTACAGTATGTGCATACACTTCAGTTTGAGCTCCGGTGGTTAAACAAACCTTTACACCTTATAAACATTTAAATTGATGTTGATGTGAAAACTAAATTAGTATCAAAGTGAGAAGGTTCATATTACATATTACACACTATTAAGTGTTTAAAGAGATCTTAAAAGAGACAGTTTAAAAGCAAAACTAAAAAAAACAAAGGATGTGAACCAAAGAAGTGACCGGGGAGTGTGCCCTTTTATGATGAGCATGAACACATGATGTAACATATTTCTGCCGGTCAGATTAGGAGCTTATGTCAGATACAAATTACATTGCAGACATAATATAAATATCCTAACAAAAAAAAAATTATATTTGGTTAATAAATCCGATATGGAATGTAGCATGAGCATAGCCTCATTGCCTGGCGAGGTGTGCTTTGAGGATCGTACCCACCCTCGTGATTTTGTAACACACAGTCTCCAATAGCTCCAAAGAGGGAGTAGACCAAAAGCCAGTGGTTCAGCATGCTGAGTGGAGAACCTTTTGCTATTATTCTTCAAAAAGGAAACATCCACTAGTTCTCCACTTCGTCAAAAAACCATACAGTTATATAGTACATGCAAACCTTCTGACTGATTCTACTTACTGAATCTATAGGAACCGTATCATGATTCAATTTTTTTTTTTTATGTATTACTATTTACAGCCTTCAGATTCATCATTAAATGTTATTATGAAAAATATAAAATCAGGCATTTAAAAATATGGGGAATTATATACAGGCGCTTCCTTTAAAACTGATTTACAGTACAGTATATACCGACGTGTGCAAACTAATCCAACAACAACAAAAAAAAATCTACTAATACCTTCTATAATAAGCAATTAAATTAGTAAGAATTGAATACAGAAATGCAGAACATAATTTATTACCTGGAACGAAGCTCCCTTGTACGACCTCTTTGTACGCCCACCATCCCTCATGAATTTTCGGGGGTCCTGGCTGAGCTGTAAGGAAATGAATGAAAAAAAAATCATAATTATTATTATTATTATTATTATTATTATATTCCACATCATTCCCAAGCTTATACCAATGCCTGCTAATTTCTTTGTTTATTCCAACGTTCACAATCAAATGCTGAAAAATACAACCAAGGAAGGCTCAGAATTGAACCTCAAACATTCCATGTTTCATTAGTATAGAAATGTGTCCCTGTACACCAGGTTCAAAAGGAAATTATTACAGTAGGGATATAGTTTATAATTGAGGTGCCTGTGTAGGATTCCCACTACCGAAGCAGGCCGTGACCTGGAATTAGAGGGCATGGCCTGGGCGATATTGCATTCCTACACCTAAACGTCTTTGTCCATACGGTGCCTCAGAAACATGGCTTCAAGCCAGGGCTAGAGGTGACATGGCACCCTTTTAATGGAAGTGGAGGCGGGATAATCCTTGTAGCGAGGATAAGAAGAAATGCTGAAGAGCGGTTCAATTTCGCAAATGCAAGGACAGTGGTGGGTGGAGATTTCTTTCTATACAGAAGAAACAGTGTAGGACAACAAGTTAAGTAAAGAAGAGCACTTTACCAAGGATTTGGACATCTTGTCTAGTCTGATTTAGGAGACAAAATAAACAAGTTAAAAGGTATAGAAGGAGCATCAACGTTGTCGGTCATCCTTACTCTGAAAGTGAGTGACTAAGACCATCTTACGATATGAAATACAGAAAGACACTGGGCTGCAGGAAAGATATCATGGCAGCTCTTGTTGTGGGGAAGAAAAAGAGCCCACATACTGTAGAGTACCGTCAGTTCCAAGTCTCTATGATTAGTGGGGTTGACAGAGAGCGAAGAGGAAATCTCACTATTGCCTGATGGTTTTTGACAATGCAAGACAGCCAGCGTGGGATATTCTGTTCATCGATATTTTGCACAAAAGATACGCAGCATCAAGTGATGCAGATATTTTGTGGACATTTAGTTTATTCAGACTCCAGGGGACATGACAAACGATAAATAAAAGTGTTGCAAAATATCGTGCTTGCTAAGAACCGAAAAGAACCAATAAGAGATTTTACTATGGTATGTACTATGGTGGTAGGGTGATTCACTTGAAATATTCTGTAATAACTCAAAAAAATTACATCATATACTGTACCTTGATGTACATTGTATGTCATTGATTGCATTACAGACCAGGCAACTTGGTGGTTGTGGGGTTTGAACCTGGGATCTTCCGAACCATAATCCAATGCCTTATTCACTGAGCTACCCCTGGCCCTAATATGTTAGTACATACTATGGTATGGTAAAGTACATGCTAAAGTTTGGTAGCCACTGTGCTACACAATGGGAAAAAAATAAATATGTACAGTATATTTTTGACAGGATCTTTGTATGTGTTGCATAGTTCCATACTACAATATGATAGACCTATATATTGTACCATAGCACAATTTATGTACCATGGTAGAACCATGTACCAAAGGAATCATCGCACTACTTCTTTTTTTTTCTTTTTTTTTAATGGAAATATATATGGCCTAGCTTGTTAATAAGCACAGCTACAGTATTTACTCACTTATCATCTATGTGTCTTTATCCTGTATACACGGTCGCAGGGAGTCTGGAACCTATTCCAGGAGATTTAGGGCATGAGGCAGGGTACACCCTGGATGGATTTCCAATTCCATCACACACATTGGGCAATTTGTAAGCACCAATTAGCCTAATCTGCATGTCTGTGGACTGTAGGAGGAAACTGGAACATGGAGGTGCAAGGTGACAGTGCTAACCACTAAATTACCTACAGTAGATTGTAGAAAGTACAACATTCCCACTGGTTGTTACCGAGCATTGGCACTGGAGACTCCTTCCACAAATAAGCTCTTTAGCACTTTTGTACACGTTCCTCAAAATGTATTTATTTACTTATTTATTCATTATAAACTACCATAGTGGTTACAAATTCAGTGCCCACTAACAAGCCAGTAGGTTAGTTAATTGTTGCTCAGTGTCGGGGTTTAACTGAAGAATTAGCTAACATTGTTGTGGTTTGTTAATAAATCCTGCTAGCATAATTACTATAGATTTTTTTGCTTTGTTGTTATATTAATATTAAAGGTTTACACGTGTTGGTGTTTGTCAGAGGTTTGTGTGAGTATTGCTATCCTATGCAAATGCTTTTACAAATCTAAATGAGCTTTAAAAAAAATTGGTATAATCTCCAGGCTTTCTAACACATGCTTTACAACTTCCCATTTCACTACAAAACATTACAGAGGAATGAATCATAACCATATTTCATTATAGCTCTGGAAAGACCAGCTGAGTTTTCCATCATTTGCCTGAAATTCATAAAGTAAAAATGTAGTCGAGACTCCAGGGAGTACAGTGCACACTGAATAGCCACGATGCTAACACGCATATAACGCACATTTCTTTTGAATCAGGCAGAAACCCGACTAAATCTGATTAGCATACCGTGAGAAAAAGAAAAAATCCTGAGCAATGGTCAGGGTGTTGCACAGAAATCCATCGCGCCTAGCTGAGAACTGAAGAGAGCATCAGATAAAATTACCTCCGATTTTCACAGTGCTCACAGCTTCATTGGATTTAAGAAGGTGAGAATTTGCATGCAAAGCTGAAAACAAGTAAACAAAGACAAGTAATATATAAGTGTTTATATAGGACAACAAATATAGCCTTAGTTGGACTATATGTATGCTAATTTATATAACATTATTTATCTTGCTTGCTTGCTTGAAATTTAGATATGTTACACAATAAATAATTTAATATTCATTTGGCTAGCTGATATGACATTAGCTAGCTTGCCATTCAAAGTGGCTGCGTGTTAATGTTACACTAACGGTACTTACAGCAAGGTAAATCTGTCTTACTTGCTAACAAATTAGATAGTTGGACGCTAGCTAGCTTGCATTTTACAGCTGTTTTTTAAATGTCTGCTTGCTTGCTAATTAATTAGCTATATTGCTTGATAATTTAGCTGATTTGACATTAGACAGCTTAGATAGCTTAACTTGTAACTGCTACTGGTTTTATAGACACAACTTAGCCTGTTTGCTAACAAGTTGGCCACATTAAACAACATTAGCTAGGTTGCTGTCCTTTTTTTTTTATTTGTTTTGTGAACATTTATAGCTAGCGAATTAGCTACTGGATTTTAAAATAAATTATCTGAATAATCAAAGTTTGCTTGCTACAAAATTAGCTACATTGTGCTATTAGCTACATAGTTTAACTCAGGTACTAAATTTATCTATACAACATTCTACCTATACTGTACAAAATCATGCAAGTGCCTAGCATGGTAGCAATCCTGGCTAGCTACTAATGCTTAATATGGACCTGTCTATGAGTGGAGTTAACTTTTTATTCAAATTAATATTATGGCGGTTTGGTGATTCACAATAAACATAGGGCATAAGTACAGTATGTGTGTAATAGAGACACACGGTATAGACAGCAGTTTTGCAAGAAATTAATATGATTACTATTCTGACTACATTAAGAAAAATAAATGGGCGTCCACTCGGGCCGCGTTTGATGCACAGTGATATAAATTCCACTCTGTAATTTCCCAGGAAGCAGCAGCTATGTGGTAAATAAACACATTGAATGGGAGTTAATTGTCAGAGGTGGCCATTAGTATTCATTAGCTCAGCGCCGCAATGCCGTGGATCATCCATGCTGCGGGGAAAAGCAAAACGCGCCACAAACGCTGCGCATAAATGAAACTTGACCTTGCCAACAGCTGTGCTTACTGACTTATGAGATAATTATCTCTTACCCAGGCCTGTTTGTGTCACTGCATTATGGATGCAGCTGCAGCATGGTGATGTTTTAGACGCCGTCCCCGCAGGACTCTTTCAATCAACTCAAATCATCCTGAACGGCTATAGAAGGCAGGAGGAGCGCAGGTCAGAATGCAGATCGCCCATATGCACCGAGACGCTGTTTACTTAATGCCGCACAGCTCTTATGTTCATACCGTTAGCAACAGCATTGCGCAAACAAGATTGTTTGTATTAGATTATGAGCCGTGTGTGCGAACGGTGTATCGCCCAGGGAAATGCTTTTACAATAAATTCTGATTTATTTCCTAAATCCAATTTTTAGGCCAAGTCTCCTCATCGCAAATTACGGCTTAACTGAATCAGATTCATTTCTTTGAAATGGCTGAATATTTACACATACACAAATTGCTTGTAACAGCATCATGAAGTCTGTAGTAACTCGCCTACATCGTATCGTCGGGATACTGAAACGGCCATGATCCAAAAAATACGTGTATGTTTATTGTCCTTTGTATTTACTTTTAACATCATGGTATTGTATTGGATTTATCTATAACTACATGTCTTTTATTTCCATTTCCAAAAAAAAAAAAAAAAGTAAAAAAGATGAGGGGATGAAAACTTTTACACACGCTATTACCGAGGCTTGGACTAATGCTAAATAGTTGAAATCCAGATTCTGATTGGTCAGAGGATGTTGATCAGTTTTTACTAAATTTATTAACTAATGCAGTTGATTTATATTAATGTGCGCGTTCCAATATTATTTATTTTTTGATATTAGAAAGTTATTAATAATATTGCATGTTATAGATCCTCTGAAATATGAGTGATAACAGGAGTTGTTTTACAAATTGCAACAATATTAAATGTTTATAAAAATCACTATACTAGGAACACTTCTCTGTCATGAGAGGAAAATTGCACTTCAGTAAGAGCTTCACGATAAATGGATAAAACATAATGGATAATTATATATATTAAAAAAAAAAACAATATATAATTCTTTTTAGCCTACTTCTCTACATTTATAGCCTGAACATGGAAAAAAAAGAATCAGCAAATTTAATAGTAAAGGAGAAAACATTTTTTATGTCTCCTGTATTACTGCCACAGTGTAATAGCAAGAAGTAGGACACGGGCATGCATTCACAATCACCGAGCACATTCTAATTCAAGCAGCCTGGAAATTATATAATACAGAAAAAGACACGAATCGTCTCAGGACAAAGTGCAAGGTGGTGCATTTTATGTCTGTCATATCCCCTCTTACTGCTTTCTGTTTCGCTGTGGCCCACATGTATCCACCGTACATGCAAACACACACACACACACACACACACACACACATAAACCCTTTTACATCTGCATGGGATTAGGAGATTAGTGGACTAGATTGCTTGAACCCCACCATTAGTAAGCAAGATGTCCCTGCTGTATCTATTGTGAATAATTTAACTTTAACTTCTTTTTTTTTAATGCATGTCCTCAAGCACATAGTTAGGCAATTTTAACAGACTTTACACTTAAAGAAAATGCAGATAAATAATCGAATAACTGAATAAATTACTGAAATATTTTCTGTTCAAATGATGTAAATATTTTATTATTATTATTATTATTATTATTATTAACAACAACAACAACAACAATAATAATAATAATAATAATAATAATATAACTACTACAGATCATTGCTGGAATAGCATCGCTTCTTTATAGCAAACATGTACTGTATATATTTATTCAATCTTAAAACACCATCTATTAAAATTGTAAAAACTACATGATAATTATAAATATTATTATGAATCATTTAGTTTTTCCATATAAGTATGTTTTATGAATAAATAATTGTTTACTCTAAGTAACAGTGCGATTTATTCCAGCAATGATTATTGTTATTATTATTATTAGTAGTAGTAGTAATAATAATAATAATAATAATAATAATAAAATGCAGCATAATGGTGTGTGTATACATCATGCACTATTTTAAAAGCTGCTAAATAAAGTCTTCGGAAGCAATTTCTTTAAATTCATGACATATTTCAAGGACTACTGACTACTGAATGTGAAAATTATATCCAGGACTATTCATAGAACAGTACACTGACAATATACAATACTAGACTTCTATCTGGTTTATTTATAGCTTATATTAGTACTCATTAATATTATTTGCACATGATGTCATGGTCCCGCTCCACTTTTGGACAGCAAAAGGAACATTATTTACCGAATGTCAGCACCAAACTAGTCGTTGAAGCACTTTCAGTAAGAGAACACATCTGATAACGTTGTGTCATCTCAACAACACCCTTTCTCCCTAGTAATGGCTTCTAAGCTGTTCTGAATTGCCTCTGAACCGTCCATGTTGCTCTGTTCACGGCTAACGTGAGCGATGAAGCTAACTATCTTCTAAAAGAAGGCTAAATCAAAAATCAATCTTTAACCCCCACTACCTAAGGGCACTACTTGGTGTGTGGAACAAGTGATTGCACACCATACATAGTGCACTAGCTTTCCATTTTATGCCATTTGGTATTTGAAGTCTTGACAAGGTCCAAGTGTATAAAGGCTGTGGTTTGGTCTTTATTGTAAATAAAAACAGTCTTAGGGAATTCTACTCAAAACAATTAGGCAACCTGAGAAATTAAAAATACACACAGGTGATTTGCATGATCTGTATGATGAGCCTAGCAAGTGTGTCCTGTGTGCATTGACCAACTTTAAATATGAGGAACTTTCCTAGTGCAAATACTAGACCAGCTTTTAGGCTGCTTTTAGACTATTTACAATTGCTTCCTACTATCCCTGGGTACGATTGCCCATAAATTTGGTATTTTTATCTTCTGTAGGAATCGGGCTCCACCTTCATAGCAGCTACAAGCCTGGTGCATTTGGCCACTCACTCAGCATGTGCCGTGTATCGTGTGTAAACACCATACAACACACTTAAAACCAATTAACTTGCAACCACTTCTACACAGGGGTTAACTGCAACTTCGGTTAGAACATTCGTCTTCCGCAGTTGGGAACATGCATCTTCTTGGACAACTTCATTCCGAGCAGTACTTTGCTGCCGTAGCGTCTTTTAAGTCTGATGTAAAGAATGGACTTCAAACTCAACTGTAATGAAACAGGCACAGAGGTATCGAGGATTTAGCGAAGATAAAGGAAGCAATTTTATATATACGGTGAGCACGGCATATAAAACCATTACTTCATATTCCCATAGTGGGAACCGCATATAAAGCTATTTTTTCATATGCTCATTTAATGCTTTTGGAGATTTTCTTTAGGGTGTCTCAGGGAAGCGGGTCATATCTTACCGCTAGAGCATAAAACGTTTTACTACTTTTTTTAAAACATGGCTGTAAAATGTGGAAATTAATCAGGATATTCAATTTTCCTCCACACAAGAGCGATTTGTGAGTGAAAGCTACCTACTTAAACACTTCAAACGTCGATAAATCATACATTAAAAAAAAAAAAAAAAAATTCTCTTTTTCATAATACTGGTGTAAATATGTCTCGCTCCACAGTGGAAAAGCTGTTCTATGGAGGAATTAGACACAGGATTGCATCATAATTAAGAAAGTCCTCCAGTAAAAAATGGACTAACCGGATTAACTGTCCAATTTCCTTTTTAAGTGCCTCGAAATGTCATGGAGCGATGACAGAGAAGAAAGAAAGAAACAAAAAGCCTTGACAGTCCGAGTCGGCCTAGCAGCCTCACTTCTGGAAATTAGCTTCAGACTTAACAGATTTATTTTTCTGATAAAAAAAAAAAAAAGAAATCACTAAATTCCAACCTCAGACTTCGAGTAGAAAAGTTATTCTCCAGCGCGAATGCTGAGACACGTTCCTGAGGAGCTGCCATTTTGAGTTTATATGATGTGCTTTGTTCTAGGATTAGTTTTCAGAAGGAGACTCTGCAGGAGGAGTTTTACAGACACATGGCCTTTATTGTCACTTTCACTATACTGCTGTGGAATTCCTGAACCTTATTACTCAAAAAGTGCTGATTCATTCTCTAAAAAACAGCATCGGTTTCTAAGGTAAGGACTTGTATTGTAGGCACACGACATTAACCAGTAGTTTTCATGCCAGGTTATTGTTGCATTACGTCCTAGACGTTTATGTTGCGTTTTGTAGTGGCGCGCGCGATTGACTTCTACACCGGCGTTCGTTTGTCTCTGTCTAACGTCAGCCTGCAGCACAAATGTAGCTTGTGTGTTAACCTGTGGGGGCAGTGTGTCGGGAACTGGATATGAAAGCCCGCGGCTACCGGGTTCACTCTCTGACTGCACAACGTCGGATTAAAGGAAGGTTATTTTGTGGTTTAGGAAAAAATGCGGAAATTTCCGCGTATGTTTTGAACAATTTATTTTATTTTATTTTGCCTTTTTCCGCATTTCCCCATGTATAGCATGTAGGATCATGGGATATATCCGGTCCTCCGAAGCGTAAAATGAACGCGAAGAAAACGCACTAGAAGCGGTTTCCTTGCGTTCGTTGGGATTTGAACGGCAAGAAAAAGCTGCGTGCAACGTTTTTTTGATGCCGTATAAACGTGCAGCCGGACAAACACACGTCACTAAAGCCTGTGTGAACACTCTCATTGCTTCCTTTGTATAGAAAACACTCGCCGCTTAATCCGCGCTCACCGGATGCTACGAACGGCAGAAAAACACTTGATTTAAACGCCCGTGTGAACAAGGCCTGAAAGGTCCACTACTTGACTATTTATTTAAAAAGTTAAAACATAGGTCTCAGAGCTCCCTTAAAATGTGTGTGTGTGTGTGTGTGTGTGTGTGTGTGTGTGTGTGTGTGTGTGTGTGTAAGAGAGTTGATGCTCCAGGTGAAATACACCTCAGATAATGTATTTTTTCGTACCACAAACTCTCCGTTTTCACTCCACTAATGAACGTGTCATTTAACTGACCATGTCAATACAGTTATTACATATAAAATTATAAATAAATTACTGCTCAGCCCCGCCCTGCCAGGGAACAGAAGACCTGAGCATCAAAACGGAGCTCCCAAACACATCTTCTTAAATGATGTCACATTAGGAAAGAATCCAATTGTCTTATTGTCTTAAGCCTAAGCCAATACAAAAAAAAAAATTAAAAATCCCTGCTTTTGTCTTCGGCTTTTTGTTTTGTACTAACCAACTGGAGACTAAACAAAATATCTAAAAAATTAGCATAATAGGTAACCTTTAAAGTCACTTTAAATGGATAGAAAGTGTAATGAATTCTATAGAGATTGGCAAAATCGCTGTGATACAGAAGAAATAAACATCCTGATCAACCTTGGGGTAATACCCAGTAACTCGGCTTAGCGTCCTTGATTATTTTCCTAGTCCCAAAGTATGTATCTTATTCCATATACAAGTGATGTACCGTGTAAACCTTTTCTTCTCATTTCCTACTGTAGCTTGTTAACAAGCTGGGATCAGAGCATATGATGGAGCGCCTTTAGGAAGGGCAGGTGGGTGGAGTTTGGCTCCAGTACTACAATTTGTTGAATATATATAATATATAAAAAAAATCATGATGACTATTTAATTATGTACACACAAAACCTCCTTAAGGCATCGGCATGGTTCATGCTGAGACAATGTAATTAGTTGGCTTTAACAAACAGGATGGGGTAATTGTGGAGCAAAGGGATGACATGTGGAAGCTTTGCTCATCATGGCATCACATGGCAGCTGAATGAACTTTGAAGATGAACATACTGTCATTGGTCATTACAATCTCGTTGTGCACATGTCAGTTAATTGTAAGCATTACATAGATTTCACCAGCATGCTATCCTTAAACGTCAATTTATTTAATTATCTCACTTATTGCTTCATTCACAGACTCTTTTCTGTTTCTCGTTTTTAATACGAAACAAAATAAACAGATTTTCTGGGGGTCATCCCTATGTTCCCAGGGTCCTATAATCCCCAGATTTTTACAGCACATAATGGGAGCAAGACATAGTGTCCTATGTTTCGAGAGCTCTATGTTCTCCAGTTCTAGGTTCGCATGTTGCCCTGGTTTATATACACCATAAAAACCTAAAAAAATATTCCCCAACTTAATAACCATAAATTTTGTTGGGTTTTTAAAGCGTTGAAGCCTTATTCTAATAATAATAATAATAATAATAATAATAATAATAGGACCCTGGGCACATAGGTATGCTCCTGTTTTTCCTCAACCTTGTGCTTTAGGTTTGGTTTATGTTCTTCTCTTGTCTTCTTGAATTTTACCTAGTGAACAAGCTCAGAAATCTCCAAGTAGAGTACGTCTTTGCAAAGGTGTAGAAAAAAGACTTTGGAAAAGGCCACATCCCAAAATGTTGCTTTGTGTATTTAACGGGGTGCTTTAATGATGACTAGCCATTAAAAGAGATTATGACAGCGTTACAGACTGAGTGTCATTACTCACTCAAACACCCATGCAGATTGTTCCTATCAGCTATAAATGAGAGATAATTAGATAAAACTGGTTGCATCGTCCAATGAAAAGTTAATCTTCATTTTTTTTCATGTGAAGAGGAACTAGGTTCATATTCATCTCATTAATCTAAAAAAAAAAAAAAAAAACACTGCCAAATTTAATTCATGATGAATACACTGTGACAAAGTCATCTGTCTTCAATCAGTAGTTTGTTTTAAATGATGTCTAGCTACTGTAAGATATAGATGAGGTCATTATGTAGTTATATAAATTATTTAAATAATCTCTTATAGCCTTAATATACATTACTGCACAGTAAAATTCTTTATTCTTTGCATATCCCAGCTTTGTTAAGAGGTTGGAGTCAGAGCGCAGGGTCAGCCATTAGACACCCCCCTGGAGGGTGCACACAGGGTTAAGGGCCTTGCTCAAGGGCCCAACAGTGCCAGCTTGACGGAGCTGGGGCTTGAACTGCTGACCTTCCAATCAGTAGCTCAGAGCCCTAACACATTGAGCTACCATACCACTGTTAGTTTAATTGCTTATTTTACAAATTAGGCTATGAAATTGAAATCAGAGACATTGGGTCTCTTTATTATTTTGGAATTTAACAGCTCTGTGATAGAATATAATTTTAAATGTCCAAGGACAACCTAACAACACTGATGAGTATGGGTAGCTGAGACCAATCTCCAATGTGCTCTCTGGATAAACAATCATTTGCTTTCATTTAATGTCGCTTTGATAAGTGCAGCCATCGCTCTAGGATAACCTCATTGTATTATTCCAAACATCAAAAAAGACAGAAACATGTGGTGTGTTAAAAACCTGAAAGATTTGATGGGTCAGATTTTAGGAGAGCATATTACATTACATAAGAGAACATACCCCCCCCCCCTTCCAAAAAAAAAAAAGGATCAGAATTTCTGCATTGCAAAAAATTATTTTCTATTCCCTTATCACAAGAATTTATAGATATTTTCTAATGGCGGAGATGGCGCCTCGAGGATAGCGTTTTTTTTTTTTTTTTTTTTTTTTAATAGCACCACAGATTCTCAATAGGGTTATGATCAGGGATTTGACTTGTTCATTCCAAAACATCAACTTTTCTTTTATTGAGCCACTGACCTTGTACTTAGAGTAGTTTTTGTTTTGAAGGCTGAATCTTTTCTGAAGCTGTAGGTTTATAGCAGACTAAACCAAGTTCTTCAGCGGAAAATGCACGGTATAATAGTACAAGATTTCCAGCCCCTGCAGATGCACTCATCCCTATAGGATAATGCTACCACCACCATAGTTCACCCTGCGGTTCTTGTTCCTTAAGCCATGGGCTGTGTTAGGTTTGTATAGCTCTATACAATTCTGGTCCTATCTGACCATAAAACATTTTCCAACATCAAGCAAATGCCATACATGGGTGGAGCCTCTTAGGTATTCACTTGTTTTTTTGTTTTTTTTGCCAAACGGGCCTGTTTTATGGAAATTGTACCTTCAATGTACCTTTATGTACCTTCAATCCAGTTTGAGTAACTGGTCAGTGCTGATTTATGTCAGTGGTGGTTGAATTGTTCACCACATTTTACAAAGTATTAATGTGATCAACTTACATGCTAAAACCTCACAAGGAAGTTGACACAGAAATACATTTCGTTTGAAGTGTTAAAAGTACAAAAAACTAAATTAGTCCACGTAACAGAGTTTAAACAGATTGCACCGATGTAAACATTTAAAGGCCAGATGAAGGATGGTTTTCTTTTACATGGGCAAAATTACATATTTATTAATTACTTTAATAAATATGCAGTTTGGAGGTGATTCTACCTAAACTGCAAAATATAGAACAGCATTTCTGTAAGTAGGTGGCATCGAAAAAAAAAAAAATGATAAAAGTCTGGCGGACTCAGTCGGCTAATAAAATCTTGGTGCAACCGAAATGAAAAAAAAAAAAAAAAAAAACTTTTGACTGCAATGGCAGATTCAACTCTATAAACAGAACTCACGACTGAATCTAGCGCCTGCCTGATGTAACCAGGCTTCTTGCTTCTTCAGACAGGAACATGAAATCCAATACAGCAACAAGTCTATTATCGTTACTGACTGTAACTCCTACATGGTGATCATTTGAAAACCTTATGGGAATTACCTGCACTCAGATATGTCTTGTTTTTTTTCTGAAAAACAGTAAGGAAAGATCCAACTGGATTATTGTCACTTCAAAGCATAGTAGTGCTGCTAAACCCCATAAGTGAAAGCTAAAGTCACACTTGGAAATGTCAGATCTCTAAATAACGGGATATATGTCTTAGCACAGTATATCTGTTCCTGAAAGCTATGTGTTTTTGACTGAAATGTCGCTTGGTTTAAATGGACTGGTTTATTTTTCTATTTTTCCTCCGCGTACAACTTTGGCCATTTGGGTGCAATATCTATTAGATTTTTTTTCTTCGATTATTTACCATGTTGCTACAAAACAACTATTCATGACAATTATGTATTGCATACCGCAGTTACTGTAGCCGCAGCTCTGACAGTAGTGTACTACAGCTACAATCCACAAAATAGTCTAATGATTACCAGATTTAAAAAATTTATTATAATTTGATAAATAAAAACATGTATTTATGTATATGATGATGTTTCCTGTAAGAAGATGCTTATTTAAGCATCTTGGGTGATGAAATAAGTATGTGGGACGCCATTACGATGGCGGGAGGGAGATATGCCCCGTTCAGCTTCTTAGTGTTGGACCTGGTAAACATACTGATGGAAGGAGTCTCCAGTGTCAATGCTTTGTAACCGTCAGTTTGTTTAATCAGCTTGAGAAAGGCTTTATTCATCGCAGTTTCCTGGTACCAGGTTACATATTTGCTGTATTACCTTAAATATTATAATCATTAGCAAATAGGAAATTAAAACCCTTTCAGATAACGTTAAAATCTTGAATGTCTTGAATGTAATTACAGCACAATCTTGATTATTTTTCTATAACTAGATGCCCTGAGTGATTTATATCCTAAAGACTGCCTATTTTGCAAAACTTACTTTTTTTTTTTTATCCCTATTTTCATTTTTAGGGATAATATTTTTTGTTTTTAAAGCCAATTAGATTTTTCCTTTTTACCGTGACCTCATATAGGAGGAGCCCCTCCCTTCCCCAGCTTATTGCTCAGCTCTTGCTGGAGGGGCATGGCCAAGCAGTAGTGCATTTACCTAGACACTGAAATGGCGCATTTATAGAAAAAAAGAAAGAGTTTGAAGCATGAAAAATGCTTTATCTGTGGGGTACTTTAGGTGGAGCACGTGCACACACACATACATACACACAAACTTTGATAGAGCTCTGAAATGTTACAAATAAATGGTAAAATGCTTGTCCATTTTTATTATTATTAAGCATTTTTTATATTACATTTAGGTTTCATAATAAACATTTTATTTAAAGCTTTCCTGGCCTACATCACCCTCTCAAGCGTTTCACTCCGGGAAAATGATGTGCTTAAAAACATAATCTTCTTTAAGTCGTAGCATTTACAGTGACTACAGAACATCTCTCTGAGCTCTTCCACATACTTGGCATACTGTAGAAGAATGTACAGTATCCTGATGAGCATTAAACTGTTGACCCTGTGACTTACATTCCAATACATTTGTCAGTGTCCTAATGATGGGGAATTGAAAGTCATATACTGCACCACAATGTATGGATTTTATTCCTGAGTCACATAAAACCTTGACATTCCATTAGTTCCATTTCTATATGTTAACACATGGTTAAGAATTTAAATCCACTCTCGAGTTGCGTCTGAGCAATAAAAAAAAAAACGCCTTTAACTACTGTGGAAAATGAATAATCACATCAGCGTAAAATGAGGCTGCCATAAAGTCAAACAGACACTGAGAAAAAACTGGGTTAATGGTCCGTCACGAAATTTTCAAAAGGTTGACGTTAATAGTGAGACAGAACATGATGGACAGTAAAGGTTTTCTATTCTTAATGAAAATGTTCAGAAATATTGATTTGAAAAAAAAAATCTCATCACAAAACCGTCCCATCAAACCTAGACACAGTTTAGTGCGCTTGATTTATTTATTTATTTATTTTTAGTGCACTATGGATTTTTTTTACATTTTTTACTAACAATATGGTTTGTATGACGCAAGATTTACAGAAACATTTCAGAGTCGTGAGAGAAGTAGCGTTTGATGAATCGCACTGATTTCCCTGATGGGACTTTTCTTATTCTAATATTGACATAAGAATAAGGTTTTATAACAACATCGGCAAAAATTATAACTAGTTCTACACGATTAATCACATATAAACCTATGCAATTATGTAATCACAAAAAGTGCAGTTTATTACAGGTATTGTGTGTATAGTTCATCAATGCATTTCTTGTTTTAAACTATGTGTGTGTGTGGGTGGTCCTGGTGACCAGAAAAGGCTAATTTGGGGGCATTTTAAATATTAATATGCATAATTATTATGAAGTGCTTTCAGGCATCATGCCAAATAAGAAAATGCTATAAAGAGAAGAAAATAGTAACAGATGCTGTCACGTATTACTTAGCGGAGGTCACGGTAAGAAAGTGGGACTTCAGAAACTAATAAACATATAAGTCGCATATAAGTCGCCCCTAATGGAACTATTTTAGTGCCTATTTGCGTTTAGTCTATATAAATAGGTTTGCATGCTAGATGACACATTTACTAGTTAAATATTTTAGTTTAAATTACCATCACATTATGTATCAATATAACCACAATGTGATTTTTAAAAAGGTTTATATACTCATGTGTCAGCTCAGTGTGCTAAGTGGTTAGCATGTGTCATCTTGTGCCAATAGGGTCTCGGTGCGATTCTCGCCTCGGGGTCTGTGTGCATGGAGTTTGCATGCCTCCCCATGCTTGTTGGGTTTCCTCCAGGTGATCCAGTTTCCTCCCATAGATATGCAGATTAGGCTGATTGGCCTTTTGTGCCCTGCAATGAATTAGCACCCTGTCCAGTGTGTAACCGCCTCATGCTCCAGGTCTCCTGGGATAGGCTCCAGGGTCCCGCGATAAGGTAGACGACGATATACTTATGTTTTAATTCTATGTGTTTTTGCGTGAAAACATAATAAAAATAATCATATATTAGGTAAATACAACCTCAGACGACCAACAACATATTATTTCCATTGTACCATTATTCATTTAACAAAACAAAAAGAAAAGGAAAAAACGTGTGCAATACCAAGTTACTGCTTCCGCATGATTTAAGAGAGTAAGCTCCATTTCTTTTTAATTGTATTTTTTTTTTTTTTACAATGTGTATGTTGTGTGTTGTTGTCATCTCTGGCAGCTTTTGTCAACAAAACAAATTTCTTCTATGTTTAAATGTACTTGGCAATAAAGCTCTTTCTGATTTTGATTTTAAAGTTGCAGTACCGTAAGTTAGTGATAAACATCAGCCCCAAAATTAACCGATCAACAGACTGGAGCAACCAGTCACACCAAGTGCCAGGAGGAAAACACAAAAGCAATAGTATAAGAGAAGCACATTAGGTTGCTGCACATCAATCTGGTAAGTGGTATAAAACCATTTACACACAATTTGGAGTTTAAGATTTAGTAAAGATAAGTGGAAAGCATTCGAGACAGTTGACAGGTAACAGCTTTATGTTCCATTACAATCACCCCAAGGTCAGCCCGTGCAATGAAAAGAGAAATACAAAAAAAAAAAAACTTAAAACACAAGAGCTCCATTTCAACCCCTACAGGCCTCAATGAGCATGCTAAATGTTAAAGTTCACCACAGCACAATTAGAGAAAGACTGAACAAGTACGGTTCTCTTGGGAGCTTAAAAACAACATAGAAGGCGGACTGAGGTTTGCGAACCTGCATATGAACAAACAACAACAACAAAAATCCCTGATGGACAGATGATATGAAAGTGGAGTTGTTTGGCGTTATTACCCAGGCCCAGGTCTGACGAAAACCAAACCGCGTTACAGCAGAAACACCTCACATCCACTGTCAAGGACGGGTAATGATTTGGGCTTGGTTTACAGCCACAGGACCTTTTAGTCAATAAGTCAATCATGAACTCCTCTGTACACCAGAGTATTCTACAGGCAAATGTGAGGCCATGCTGTCTGATAGCTAAACTGGGTCATGAACACAGGACAATGATCAGAAGCACACCAAGTACATCTACATCAGAGTGGCTCACAGTCCAGACCTCAACCTGAATGAAATGTTGTGGTGGGACCTTAAGAGAGCTGTACATAAGCGAATGACTACCTGAAGTTGTTAAAGGTGGTGCTCCAAGCTATAAAATCATCTATTACTTATTATCATTTAAATTCTCGTCTGAGGTCGTCTGAGGTTCTCGTCTGAGGTTCTCGTATCTTGCCAAAGATCCGTTATGATCAGATGATTCTTCTGATGTTTTTACACACAAAAAAAACCACATTAATTAAAAGATTCTAACTTTCGAACATAACTGTATTCCCTTAGAGGAAACTTCGTAAAAAAAAAATTATACCAATCAATAAATAAACAATTAAAGTTAATAAATGCTTCCAACTGATGGCCTGACAGATTGGACAGATTTACTGATGGTAATTTGATGGCTCCACCCTCACCTGCTGGTCAGCTTTTACTTAGGAACGCTGTTCCGTTCACGAGTACACTTGCGTATCCACATTCTCCGGTACAGTATGTGGCGGTATGCACCCAGTTTGTGAACTTCCAATAAACACAAAAATGAGTAAACAGTTGATCTTTGTTCTTCGTCTAACATTCTTGATATTTTAGAGAAAATATTAAGAGCAACCATCTCGCTTGCCTTCCTACTTTATCAGCTATGGGCGTGGCGTGTATTTTAGAGGATGAGATAAGCTCATGCAGATTTCGGAGAACCCAAATGTTTGTCCAAACTGTGGTCCACTTTCATGTTTTAGTACAGTTAGCTCTAGTATCGGATTAAGATCATGCTCAAGTCCACTGTACCATGCCTGAGGTCACGTATTTAAATGGACTGGACTGGATATCCCTGGTCTATGGTCATTTTATGGACTTTGGGGCAGGGCATTGGTGACTCAGTGGTAGGTTTTGGATAAAATGGAAGCGTTGCGTCAGAAAGGGCATCCGGCGTAAAACTTGTGCTGACTCCTTGAGGGAAGCAGCCGAAAGACAAACTACAACCAATTGTATTTGGATCTGTGCCTATATAGTAGATGCTCTCGGGCCGAGACAAGAGGACACTTTACTCCAAAATTGTATATGCTTGTGTAATATAAACCCTCCATATCCTGTCTGAGTACTGTACATTGCATTAATGAGCATGAATCTGAAAGCAATATATCTGTATGACATTAGCAAGAAGCTATTTAAGAAAACAAAATGTTTTAAACATTTGACCTTGCGGTGACACTGTTTGGCTCATTTGCAAAATCTAATCAGTTCATATGCTGGTTATGATGATATTTATTCTTTCAACAATATAAACAAACAGTTAAGGAGGACTTTACTTACTCTCATACCTTTTTTTTTCATCTCTTGACCCCTGGTTTTCAAATGCTGTTTGTTTCGATACGGTATGATCTTCAACAAACAATGTGTTTTCAGGAATGGGTGGAGTTACAGTATATTGTGGTCATGTGACATCAAGCAAACCATGTGACTTCTGATGATATCCGTCTTGCCTTAAGATCAACATCTAGGTATTTTGCTTTAGTGCTCTTGGGATTAAGATTTGATGACCATCAACATTTAATATTGTTAATTAAACTTTCAGGATCAAGTGAATCGTTACTATTTCTAATAATGCTCTCAAAAATCCATTTATTTTTTTTTATTCGTTTTATTTTTGCCTTTTGTTAATTTCACTCACGCTGAGTTACGTCATTACTGCTTATCACTTCCTGTTAAAGTGATTTTACCCTTTTTTATGTCGTGTTCTTTATTAACTTTCAGTTTCCTTAAGGCTTCCTATTTATTGCATCTTGTTTTATTTTAGATATTTGTTTCTACAATAAAACTCCCAGGGCCACATTTTAATTGTATGAAACATAATATATTTACTGGACAGTTATTCAGTCAACGGGAAGGCGTTTTACTTACAGTATAATTAGATGTTATGTTTCACTTGATGCCTCGCGACAGCCAACATAGTCAAAACAACTTATTATATAATTTATGTTAAAACAAGGCTGACAGGACGCTTACGAGTATTTGAACAATGACGCGAGGTGTACGTGTTAAATCTAGATGTTTCGAATTATTGATCAGAATAAACTGCCATGTCCATAAACCTCAGTGTAGATTTATATGAGCATGCCACATTGTGATATCGTACAGTAAATGAGATGCTCTGGCCTCTGGACACGGAATCAAACACATCACCTTAGCACAGTTTGTTATTGTTATTACCTGTATGCAGAGAGAGAGAGAGAGAGAGAGAGAGAGAGAGAGAGACTCACACAAGGTTGCCAATCTGATGTTAGAGAACAGATTGTTCATCTACAAGCTCAGCATCTCATTTCTCTTTCATTTTCATAAAACCCTATATCATGCGGCGCTGAGATGTTTCTGCTCAACACACAGCCTTTTCACCTTTTACACTTTGATTGCTTCAGACTTTTCTCAATTCTGATTGGTCAGAAGTTGTTGATTCGTTTTTCCCGAACGGCATCTATGACAGTAAAGCAGCTACAAATTACAGGTTTCGTTTGAATGCGTTATTGTTTCTATAGTAACGGCGTGTATGCATTGACAAGCAAATGACAAGCTGCATTTTTTTAAGTCTTATTGATTGGAAAAGAGAGGGAGAGGAAAACTTTGTGAGAAAATGACAGACGGTCTGTGACATTAAATCTAGGTATAATGGACAACATGGTGATTTTAAATATATGACTTTGGTAAAAAAAAATTATAATAATTAGTAATATAATAATAATAATAATAATTATTATTATTATTATTATTATTATTATTATTATTATTATTAATAGCACCACCATGGCACATAATCTACAATTGTTAATTAGTCGGTTTGAACTGTAAAATAATAGGTGAATAAATGAATGAATGAGCTAAGATGGTTTTAAACAGCAGTAACAGCTTTTATATACCTATATACTTTTTATAACTCTAAGCTAATTTTGTTTAGCAAGCTGAGTATTGTGAGAGTGGCACAGTGGCTTAATGGCTAGCACTGTCACCTTGTGCCTCCAGGGTACGGGTTCAATTTCTGCCTTGGGGTCTGTGTGCATGGAGTTTGCATGTTGTACTTGATGGGTTTCCTCCGGGTACTCCGGTTTCCTCCCACAGTCCAAAGACATGCAGTCTAACTGGCTAACTGATATCCCCAAATTGCCCTATAGTGTGTTAATGTAAGTGTGTGTATGTGTTTGTGCATGCGATGGATTGACACCCCGTGCAGGGTGTACCCCGTCTCGTGCCCTAAGGTGTCCTGGGATAGGCTCAAGGCCCCATGTGAACCTGTTTACAGGATAAGGTGGTAAAGGCAATGAGTGAGTGAGTGAGTAAGTATTGTGAGGAATGTACTATGCTGGGCCTAGACTACAGCTCCCATCAGCCATTGCTGCTCCCCAGCATGAACCCTAACATAGGTTGATCATTTTTATGCAATGGTGTCCAACATCAGGACAATGTTGTTTTTGAAAGTTAGAACGACTTTGATGAAATGCGTTTGAGATATTGTTTTATAAAAATTTGAATTCTAACCTTTATTCTGAGCATTTATAGCAATTAACTTCCATTTGCACAATATATCTGACCTTGCTCCCAAATTATTCGGCTGTAATATGATGCTTGTGGCAGTCATTCTCATGTACATGTATTTAGAGAAAAAACAACTGCATGCCCCCTGGTTAGCACTGTCGCCTTGGACCTTCAGGGTCCGGGTTTGATTCCCGTCTCTGTGTGCATGGAGTTTGCATGTTCTCCCCGTGCTTGGTGGGTTTCCTCCTACAGTCCAAAGACATGCGGATTAGGCTAGTTCACGTTCCCAAATTGCCAGTTCTGTCTGAATGAGAGTGTGGGTGTGTTTGTGTGATGAATCGGCATCCCGTGCCCTAAGTCTCCTGAGATACTGTGGACCCCCGTGACCCCTTATACAGGAGGAAGAGGTATTGACGATGAGTGAGTGATCTGCATGCCCCCTTGTGGTCCCATGGTACTCATGCAGTGATCCCACCAAAGTAACTGGAGTTCAAGTCCTGCTCAGCCCATCGGTGTGGTATTATGCTGTTTTTAAGTCATTTTTGCCACATTGTGTTAGTGGGATTTGATTAGCATTATCCCACTGTCAAGGCTGTTCCGTCATTATTTTATCAAAGTCATTCTATAATGCTGTTTAATTAACATCACCACAGCATTTTGACAGCCAAACATTCCTGCTTGTTGTTATCACATGCTATAGTTTCACTATGTTTCTAATTGTCAGAAACGTGTTTTTGTACAGTACATTTTCAGTTCGGGCTAGCTCAGTGGTTAAGACATTGGACTTTGGACAGTTTCAAACCACAGTACCACCAGGTTGCCACTGTTGGACCCCTGAGCAGGCCCTTATCCCTTAACTGCTCTGATGTATAATGTGATAAAAATTGTAACTCGCTCTGAATAAGGGCGTCTACCAACTGTCGTAATTGTAGTTTGTCTTTGCTTGTTGTGTTTGTGGGTCGCTTAGCTTTACAGATTATTTCCTTATTATGTTCCTAGCCCTAGTTTCTGTTGTGGTTCTTGGTTAAGTGATGATTATTAAAGAGAATCCTGGGTGTACATCCTCATCTTCACTAAACCCTGACAAGTATTTCCTTCATACACTGTAAACGGTTAAAG
>NC_071113.1:27822500-27937500 GCF_024256425.1 Clarias gariepinus | reverse complement strand
TGCTCCCCTCCAATGGGACAGATTACACTTCAAAGAAAGAAAGAAAGTCTTGTATTTTTCCTCGAAGATGAGGTGCTACAATATACCCAAGGGTACGGTTTTATACCTAAAAAAATGTTAATACAGTAATTCCCCGACATACGAACATTCGAGTTACGAACATTCAAAGACACGCACTTGTTCAATGGCAAAAGTTACAGTAGATCACGTGTCTGGTGTACATTGTCACCTGCGTGCAGTGTGCATCCCCTGCCAGTGGTTGTGGGGTAGTGGACAGTACTGTACAGCAGTGCAGTACAGGCCCAGGATGTCTGGAGGCAAGCATAGAAGCAGCAGTGATGAAGCCACAGTGGTACGGCACCATGGAGGCAAAAGTGAAAATAAGTGAGAGAATGGAGCGAGGTGAAAAGATGGCAGGCATCGCTCGATCTTTTAACGTCTTTTAATCGTTGAACCATCGGCACGATTCTCAAGAATAAAGACAAGATCATGTGAAGGAACGTGTGAAGTCTGCTGTTCGAACGATGTCGCCAATAATATCAAAGAGGCATGGGAAAGTGATGAAGGAGATGGAAAAACTCAGTCTGCGGTATTGTACTGTACCGTGTATAGCCAATTGTGTATCCCAGTCCCTAGACGATGTTTGTTGGACTTAGCTCTTAGAAAGAAACCCATTTATATTTAGGTGACTTACTGTATGGCGCAAATGTTTGTATCCCCTATTGATCCATAAGATCAAAAGAAATTGCCAACCATTTAAGAGTAGCAGGAAGAATTACTACTACAGTTTAGTACCCTTTTTTTCCAAGCCTGGTAGGTATCGGGATCTTGGCGACATACAATTTGCTTTTCTGCAAATGGTGATGATCACAAATAGCTGCCCATAGAGCTATATCTAGAATCAATAAGCTTGATTCTTGTGTTGACCAGGATGAAAAATGCCTTAAACGTTCTACCTACAACTGTTTTTCCTTTCAGAAAGGATAACACTTTATGTTAAGGAAATTAAAAACTTCAGTGAAGCTAAGGAACCTCACTCACTCATCTTCTATACCGCTTTATCCTGTATGCAGGGTCACGGGGACCTGGAGCCTATCCCAGGAGCCTTAGGGCATGAGGCAGGGTACACCCTGGACAGGGTGCCAATTCATCACAGGGCACACACACATACAAACACTCCGGGAAATCTGCGAACGTCAATTAACCTAACCTACATGTCTTTGGAATGTGCGAGTAAACCCACCAAGCACAGAGAGAACATGCAAACAGAGACGGGAATCGAGCCTGGTCTGGAATCGAACCCAGACCCTGGAGGTGCAAGGCCACAGTGCTAACCACTACACCATCGTGCTGCCAGCTAAGGAACCTTTATCTGCAAAAAAAATAATAATAAAAAAGTAAGTAGTAGTAAGAGAGCAGTTTTCAAAACTGTAATGTAATTCTGTCTGAGAAAATGAAAGTGTACCGTAACGCTATATATACTATATCACTTTATAGGTCACATAAATAAACGAAATTGCTATTTTTCAATTATTTCTCTCGCCTGACAAATATTTTTTTTTTTCTATTAAAAATCATTATTTGAAAAACCTTTCTTTATTTTTTGCTCTCCGAAGAACAAGGAAAACACCACTGTTAAACAATCATGGTTAGAAATGGTCCTCTGGGGAACGAGAAAGGGTTCTCCAATGACATCACTCTGAAGAACTATTTTCGGGTTCCAGTTAGCACCTTTATTTTCCTGTAAGTGCAAATCTTTTATAATTTCTTTTTGGGAATATATACAAATAACTTAAAGTAAATAAATGAATTGTAAATATCATTTGAAGTACATTGTACTGTACACAAATCAGTCTTAGCACTATCACCAGCCACCCACCTACTGTAAGATTACGTAGCTGCCCCCCTTTTTTGCCACTAAAACAGTGATGCACTGTGTGGTTTGACAACTTTCTTTGAGGACCAGCCCTAATAGTGTAGCTGTTCAGTGTATAGCTGTTTTGGTTGCAGAAGGGAAACCTACTAAGTATTAATCAGGTTATGGCTACCGTAATGTTCTGACTGATTGGTGTATACATCATGTAAAAGATGCATACTAAAGATATAAAAAAGTGTACCTTCAGTAGCACCAGCCTAGTTTCTATTAAAGGTATACTTTAGTAACCTTATTTTATATAGATGGGTCAGACCCTGTGAAAAATGTATACATTGGACCCTTTCCATCAACCCATTTACTTTACCACTAGTATCAACTATCACACTGAGAACATTACAAATAATTGGATTGCCCACCTGAGGGAACCCCTAAAGGTGCTACATAGAAACCTTCATTGGAATGCTTTCCTTTCAGGAAGAGTAAAGATTTTCTAGAAAATTTAAACAACTTTTAGGATGCTTTACTTTTCCAGGAAATCCATTTAATTTATCCTCTAATTCAGTTAAAGCAGTAGAGAGGTAGCAGGTTTCAGGAACTCAGTGCCCAAGTGGCCCGTGATCACCCGTAATTTCAAAACATTTTAGAAATATTAATTTGTTATATTTTTTAAAAATGATTTGACAGCTGAAAAAGTTGACCAGTGTCATGGTAATATATTGACACACGCAATCTGTGTAGCACCTACTGTAGGTGGTGGAATGAACATGCTTTAGATGTCCGTACAGCGGAGTCTTTGGCTTAGTAACCTAGTAACCCAGTGTAAGTATCTATATTCAACGACAGAAACTTCAAAGCACTTTTTATAAGTCTTTCCGAATAAGAGCGTCTGACAAATACCTAAATGTAAATGCAAATATAAACATAAGTCACAGTGGAGTGACATAAATCCCTACATTATTCTCAGTGTGTAACTTTCATTGATGCTCTGACTGTCTGAATCTCTTTGAAGTCAAAAATGAACACCAGCTACAGTATGTGCACTTGACCCTAATTCTGGTCCAGTGTAAGCCACAGCACTGAATTAACCATTTCACGTCGTGCCTGACGTGACAGGGTTCACTATGCTGCAGTGCAGAGACCTTGACAGGATTTCTGCAAAAATTCAGGGAGGTCACAGTTTAGCCTTGCCCCAAGTTGGTCGTGCATGTTCTGGATAAATCAATCATAAGCAGGCCAAGTCAAATCTCCCTTGACGCATCAAAATAGTGACCCTGTCCACAATACCTCCGTCCTCCTTGACCACATTACTGTACAGTGCTTGGTCCCACAGTAAACTCATTAAGATGAGACATAGATTGTCCAAGAATGCTAGCCACTTAATATTATGCTTGATCTTTCATTTGTGAGAATGGTGTCTTTTGAGGATGCTGGAACTGATGAATGATTTGTCCAGTCTTGCTGGAACTTTAGGAGTTTTAGAATTGCTTTATCAGTTTATGATGAGACCAGTACACTCAGCAAACTGGTAATACCCAGTTCTCTAACAGAAGTCCAGTTGTGATACTTCTCTAATACTGTCCTGGACGTTATAGTGTTTTTCCCTGCTCTATCACACACACACACCACAGTTCAGAAAAGGCTGGCAATTAGTTGATTAGTTAAATCAGGTGTGCTGAGAGCTGAGAAATCATTAAACTGTTCAGGGCAGGGGGTCCTCCAGGACCAGGGTTGAGAACCACTGCTTTAATAGAGGGTGATAATCACCACAGATGCCTACCGTACAGACCTTGAAGTGGTGTCATGCCACAGGTGTAAGAGGCGTTTAGACCCCTGAGTTAAGGTCAGAACACATCAGCCGGCTGAAATTATGCACAGTCGGCTCAGACAATATCATAAGAGTGATGCCAACATCTAGTAAAGCAGAAAGTCAACTAGCCTTCTCTAAACCCCTGCTCGGGTAGACATACTGTATGCATGACTGGTTTCATTAAAAGTGACTAATTCTCCAGTGCTGTACATATGTGTGCTGATCACACTGTCGAGATGAAAAGCAGAGAAGTGACTACGAGGAACACTCTGATCGAGCACAGGTTGACATCTTCAGTGATGGTTCTTGCTGGAAAACCAAAGAATACTGTAGTTCTACCCATATTATTCTTGGCTGGCAAGACCTTGTTTCCATATTTGTACTAAAGACATAAATATCATCCATCAGAGTGCACCACAGTATCACTGATGGAATACCTTTAGTCCTAGTTCACAGGCAGCCAACATGGGACCTCCCCCTGGAATAGAGTCCATTAAGTAGTCCATAGCTCCTTGTAGGATGCCGAATTGAAATGCCAGCCATGCACTTTATCCAGATACACCTCCACAAGGCTATTAATTAATCATTTCTCCCAGGAGCCGAAGTGAAGAGGTCGTCAGTAGTCATCTTTCAGGATAATCCCAAACATTCTTTATCCCACGAAATCGGTCAGACATCTCAAACCCCGTTTTATTTAAGAGGAGTGAAATCTTGTCATTTAAAAGTTGTAAATCATTTGGAAGATGGCTTTATGATGGCAGTACGGTTTTATTTTAAATATTATAGCGTTTCATATGCGTACACATACAGTAAGAAAGCATCCAGGCCCCTGGTGGTGATCCGGGATTCATAAAACCACACTTACTTGCATAACTAGGGTTGGATTCTGGAGTAGCATGAGGAAGAAGACTGAAGATTCAGTTAATTTAAAAATATTTATTCATATAGTTTTTATTCATATACTGTATTCTTTAAAGGCAGAATTCATGGATGGATTCAAGTAGTAAGTGTATTAAAAAAACAACATTTACAGTGTCTTTAATACCGCTATACCCACTATGTCTAGGTAAAAATAATCTAAATGTCAGACTCATTGCCGGCTTTTCAGGAAGTCTAACTTTTAGAGTAAATCTTGAGAGCAATTGTGGCAGAGTTGAACTCACATTGTAGAACACTGCTTATAAAATTCAGTAAAAGAAATACCTTTACAGTACTGTATATCTGCAATCTGTTTCAGGCATCTGCAACTCAACCCCTGAAAGGCCAGAACCTCTATAACCTCTATTATCCTAATTATTATTATTATTATTATTATTATTATTATTATACTGCCTCATTTCTTGAGGTTTTCTTGTTCCCGGAACTGAACAGATACATAGTGTTTCAGGAACTTTAAGATCCCAGTCCCTCTTAGGGATTGTAAATAAAAGACCACATCTACTGTATCTGTGATGATCATGATTAAAGATCATTGCTTTAATCCTAGTTTGTTGTAAACATTTTCCTAGTTGCAGGGCAGATATGAGCGAGAGACATGTCTTTTCTCCTACAGTGGCCCAAAGATTTACGAACAGAATTCTCTGTCCGTGCCTAGAGTACAAACATGACATCTGGTACACTTTCCTGTTTGAAGAAAAACTGAGTAAAGCTATACAGTGTTAAAGCAGGTCATGCAATAAAAGTTGTCGTTTGTTTTTCTTTCTCTCTTTTTTTTTTTGCTTGAAGAAGTGAATAAAAAAGCTTTTTTTGTGCTTTGTAGGAAAAATATTATTGACAGCTAAGACAAATGGACAAGCAGGGAACAGACAAATAAGCTATTTACTTTCCTGAGATTTAAATAACCATGATTTACTACAGTATCATTATCAGCATAACCGTAAACATTAAATATTCAGCATATAATTAGTGCATTGAACGTTATTTAATTAATGTACAGGAGATTAGACAAACAGGACATTTTTAACAAAAGTGTTTCTAGGTCCGTATAAGGTGGCATTTTCTCTACTGTTACCCAACAACCAATTGTCATGTTAATGCTCCTTGAGTCGCTTCTTTTATGAATAATTTGGAAGCATTTTGGGGAATAAGCCCACTTATACAAAAATACTACGTGTATCTTGTCCAAACAGAGGTCTGGATCTGGATAGCCATCTGGCTTATTTTTTCACCTTCTTGCCCTGATCATATACTGTACATATATTTGCCAATCATTTTCTTTTTTACCTTTAACTTGACATCATTTGGTGTCCATCCGTCCATCTAGGAACCTTTGTAGCCCATATGGCATCATGGGACCCAATGCCGACCACATTCACACACTATGGGCAATTTGGGAACGCCAATTAGTCTTTAAACTGTGGGATGAAACCAGACTACCCAGAGGAAACTCAATCAAACCCTGACCCTGGAGGTGTAAGGTGACAGCGCTAAACACTAAGCCACCATGATGTCTTTGGTAAAGCTGGTGGGAATTGGATATTACTGTGCAAAAATAAAGTAAAAGGAGAATTAATAGTGATACCTCTAGTAGATTATAGACATTCCAGCTTCTCTGTCAGATATTGTCTCCGGTGCATACAAGGGGTTGTGATCCAACTCTATGAAAAGTAGGGCAAATCCTTATAAGGTGTCTCAAAACAGGTATGTCTGTTTACCAGGTTACTTGGACCCAGCCATGGATCTAGGTGTGGCAGGTGAGACATTAAGACATTGTTTAGGCTCACACCCTGCAAGACATTTAACATCAGGTGATATACAGACATAAACTAGTCTCATTTATCTTTTTCCTTTACTTAAAATAATGCATTTTTTATTTGTTTTGATTAAAGCCTGCAAGGTTTGAATATCCAAATGTGATATTTTTCTTTTCTTTATACTAAGCCCCATTAAGTTTCATTCTCTTCCTCTGCGATTTCAATGCTTTAAGCTACACATTGTCACTGATGAATGACCTAAAAAGTGCTAAGAATGGTAGAAAGGTTCCACCCAGGATGTTAGATATACTGTACTAGACAGTAAGTTTAAAAGATTTAGGCTTCAGAGTTACTGAAGATGTTAAGACTAAAAAGGTTGAGTTCAAGTCTCAGGACTACCCTTGAGCAAAGTTCTTAACCCTGAAACTCTCTGCTCTCTCTCTCTCTCTCTCTCTCTCTCTCGTGTATGTGTGTGTGTGTGTGTGTGACTGGATACTAGATAAAAGTGCCTGCCAAATGAAATCATATGATAAATGTTCAAGTGTCTCCAGGAAAATCCATGGCTCTGACAGACTGAAAAACTGTATTTTTTTCAACTTGAAATGAACACGACCCTCGCAAATGAGAAGCGACAATGACACGGGTAAGTTTAACTAACTTAAGGTTAACACGGGCTCATGAAGCGTCTCTGACTCTTAACACGGCCCTGCCGTTTAACGCCACAGTCTGGTTCAATCTGCTGAGATGTTGCTGACGGACTGCACTAATGACAATCACGGCAGCGTAAACAAGAATGACCGGATCTCTAATGGGAAAATCAAAACATATTAGCCTCGCTAGACGATTTAGATTCAGCTTCAGGAAGCAAATTGGCATAGAGCAACAGCAAGTGAAAGGGAAATCTGAGAAATGCAGTAAATAGAGTGATGTCAGCATGGTCATTTAATGTCTGCTGTGGAAGGGTGGGTGGCATGGAGCCCGAAGACATGCTGATTGGTCTTTCAAGATGGCACCTAGTATGTGATCGAGTTTTAGAGCGTCCGAACCCCATCCAGAGTGTATCATGTTTTATGCCCTGGATTACATGGGAGGGGCTCCTCGTGGCCATACACAGGATAAGTGGAATAGTTAACAAATTAATAAATTAATGGATAAATGTACAAGTGATAGCCGGACTCTTGATTGTGCAGAATAACAGAATATTCTTTATTATTTCTCTAAATAAACTCCTGCTACATTAATGCACTTATTCCAGTGTTTCACTGGTGTTTGGACACCATCAAGGTGGAAAGTTTTCTCAGTTCGCCAGAGCCATGACCATACTGCCTGCTTCACGTCTGAAATGTTGGGCATGAACATTAATTAGCTATATAAGGGTGATTTTAGGATTAGGTTGCCGTTGCATTATTGGATATCTATGTGAAATAAATATACTGTAGAAGACATTTTAACCAACATACCGTACATGTCTGCTTTCATTTACCTAAAAATACTATATTATGACTTAAATAATTAATAAACAATATTTTATGCTTTGTATTAATTTATAGTCCATGCTTAATACTTTTTTAACAGTATATCCAAAGCCTCATGCTCTTCACCTTAACTGAAGTTTGCAGTAACAGGAAGTTGCATTATTCGATTTTTTTTTTCTAAAGACCTTGGGAAGAAGAAAAGTCTGTCATTCTATTTTCTTTCTTAGTTTTATTTTTTAATTCAGTATTGGGATTATGCCTGAAGGTCACAGATTCTTATATATATATATATATATATATATATATATATATATATATATATATATATACCTTATATAAGACATCATGCCTTTGGCATGAAGACTATATAAACACTTTTTATCTAGATGCAATTGTTTTACTCATTTAAAATGACCTTAGTAAAAAATGGTAAGTCAACACTTGTTTATTGTTAATTTAACGTTTGCACAAACGTTAAGTATGCGAATAATTACTTTGATGCAGTACAAAGGACTCTTTGGTTTTTCATTAACACTTTGCCTCACTGGACCCGAGTCCTTATGCATCGCTCACTCTTGGTTTCGCATCTCCCCTGATATCCACTAATGAGATGTGTTTGTAGTTTATTCGTGAGAGTTGCAAGTGAAAAAATATGCATCCTGGCTGTAAACCATGAAATCATTCAGCTCTCCTCTTATTATTCTTCTAATAAAAGGGAAAAGCATGTTGTATTTGTTTGAAACATCTCTCCTGGGTTTAAACTTATTAAAGAAAATTAATGAAATAATGAAAGCAATTTCTTTCCTCTGATGGGAGAGTAAGTGGAGGTTGAAACAAAGATTGATATTCTCCGCTGCACACCTGAACACACTTAAACACTAAGACTCTAGACTAATAGTTCACCTTCAGTGACAGGAAAATATCGTCAGGTCCCTACTGTATGTTCTCTCTCCCTGAGTTGAGCCATGGATGAACGTTGATCAAAAACAAACGAGCACTTTTCTATCAATCAAGAAATTACGGTGTGTTTAAAAATACCCGCTGCGCCTAATGCCCATCAGATTAACGGGACTAATGAGAATTGTTTCATCCCTGCGAACGCCTCATTTGTTTTATGTGGATTTTTTAAAGCTCCTCTTCAGCAACTGAAGCGAGAGCATGTGGTTACTCAATTACACGGCTGACTAACGATCTTTTTTTTTTTATTATTATTATTATCCTTTATCGCCATAGCCATTTGTCCTGGTTAACATCCTCTCTACCTTTGATAAGTTTGAAATTTTAAAGTGTGTACTATAAGGATTCTGATTATTAAACCTTATCAATGTGTGTTTTATATACCGTATCTAAGCAATTTGTCTGCTTCTAACTTGGAAATCATTTACATCACAGGAAAAACACTTGTGAGCCAGAGGCAACTGAATGGAAGCACAACATCTTTTTAGTACTTTCAATCATCAAAGCTTAAACTGTAACATTTATGTTCACATAGGGCAGTCTCATGTCGAACCTGAAGATAATAAACAAACCACCAGGAGAAGAGGAAGCCAGGTAAAGTCCTTTTGGAGAAGAGGTGAGGTCTTGTCTACATAGCTTTAGTCCTGTTTAAAACTCTTATGTCAAAGCACTATACAGTACAGTCCATTTCAAATCTTCAACTGAGTGTGCAAAAGTCTTAACCCCATCAATTCTTTCTTGTACACTTGAGCAATAGTTGTCCAGGCTACCTGAAGGAATGTTTTTTTGGGTCTTATTTTCTTTTCGTACCGGCACTTGAGTTTGAGAAGAATGTGTTTTTTTTACCTATGAATCATGTAAGTGTACAAGCATCTAATTTA
This sequence comes from Clarias gariepinus, assembly GCF_024256425.1. Lineage (NCBI taxonomy): Eukaryota > Metazoa > Chordata > Actinopteri > Siluriformes > Clariidae > Clarias > Clarias gariepinus. The sequence continues at coordinate 27,927,811 of NC_071113.1, read as the reverse complement.
AGGCATAAGCCAGTAAAAAACAGGTGGAGATGATGACAGATGATCAGGCGGGTGATTAGTATACTGTACTGCTGATGCTGAATGCATATGGTACTGTAGATACAGTATATACTGTACATACAAAAAAACACCAGTTAAAAGTTTGGACACTCCTTTTAATTCCATGGTCTATCCTGATTTTTATTTCTTTCTACCCTGTAAAACTAATTCCGGAGAACCTGACCTTTATGTTGTGAAATAAAAACATTGTTGTTGTTGTTGTTGGTGCTTAATTACCTAATGCCATCTGTTTTATTTCATAGTTTGGAATAAGTATTGTTTTAAAATAAAAATAAATAAATCTAAATAAATAAATACTAGTCAAAAGTTCAGACCTAATTCTGTATAAATCTTTTGGGCCCCACTAGATGTGTGTGTCTGTGTGTGTTTTATATATACACATCTCAGTATATTCTATTCTATTCTATTCTATTCTATTCTATTAGATAAGATATGAGAATATCTTATTAAAATTAGAATATTTTAAAATGAACTTGTAGTATGGGAGACTTGTAGAGTCGCACTGGCTGGCAGTTCAATGAGTGCTGTATCCAAGCACATAGATGGAAAGTTGAATTGGGGGAAAAATGTGGTTAAGAAAGTTGCACAAGCAACAGGAATAACCACAGCATTGGGAGGACTGTAAAACAAAGCCCATCTAAGAATTTGGGAGAGATTTAACGGGGGTGAACTTCAGCTGGAGTCAGTGCATCAAGAGCCACCACGCACGGATGTATCCAGGACATGGGCTACAATGTCGCAATACTTGCGTCAAGACACTCTTGAACCAGAGACAACGTCAGAGGACTGGACTGTTGCTCAGTGGGTCAAAGTCCTCCTTTCAAGCTGTCTAACAGAAAGTTTTAGAGCACTTCATCCTTCTCTCTGCTAACCAGCTTTGAGGAGATACTGATTACATCTTCCAGCAGGACTTGGCACTTGCCCACACTGGCAAAAGTACTAATACCTGGTTTAAGGCCCATGGAATCCCTGTGCTCAACTGTCCAGCAAACTTACCACGCCTAAGCCCTATTAAGATTTTAAGTTATATTCTAATATTCTAATATATTAAATTTTGGGTTTTCATTAGCTGTGAACCATAATCATCAAAAATAAAAGAAATAAACGTCTAAAATATATTTTAGACTTTTTGTAATGAATCTACAGTATATTGAATTACTGAAATAAATCAATTATATAAATCAACTATATTTCCGAGGATTTTCATTCTCCATGAATAATCTGCATAATTTCCCCTAGGAATTTTCTGATTATGATTCATAGTGTGTGTAATAGTGGTGGTAAAGGTAATATTTACTTTAAGCCTGTCAACAGATTAGTAAATAAAATGACACACAGCCTGCAGTTTCATATGGCAGACATATAGAGGGTGAATCATCTCATCATATCCTTTTGGTCTTATGAAATTATTTTTTGTTGTTGTATTTGGGAGTCATCCTTCCATGTGGCGCGGAAACTGTGCGTCTTTAGTTTTTCTCCTTAATGCTCATTACTTCCTTAGAGAAACCTCACACCTACAAATAAAAATGTGCTTCACCCACACACCATTTGGTCTCCGCAAACAAGATGCACAATGAGCTACGTGTTAGTTATCTTTGAAGAACGATATACAATAACGTCTTGTACACTTTTTAATAAATGTATTTTATTATTTATTATTATTATTATTATTATTATTAATAGCACTCAATCCGAATAACAACACACAAATATGCTGCATGCCAATCCACGCTAATCCGTTTCCACCTGTGTGTTTAAGACACGAACAAAATTAAAATAAGCAGCTGTGCGAGTGTTCAGTCTGAATCCGTCCTGATGGAGTCATTAATTCATAGCTGACTTTAGCACTTCAGCCCCGGTTTGCTTTAGTAGCTCAGGTGACATTGACCTATTTCCTGCTGGTAATTCACACAGAGTGGAGTTAAGCTAGGACACCTGCGTTAATGCTCAGCGTTTTGTCTGATTAAATGATGAGAGCCGAGGAACAGAAAGCACACAGAGAGGATTACAGCTAACAATAAATTCACACACACAAGGGAAAACCAGTAAGACAGTGTGTTTACACATATAGGAGATCCTATACTGCCTAATGGCACACTTATAAAGCACAGTCCTGTTCATCATCTTTAGCAGTTTGGATTAAATCCCTATAAATGATCAAAATTCAATTCAAATGATTTTTACCTAGGTATATGCAAAATGCGGCACGGTGGTGTGGTGGTTGGCATTGTCGCCTTGCACCTCAAGGGTCCGAGTTTGATTCCTGGTGAGGTTCGATTCCCGTCTCTGTGTTTTACATTTTTGCATGTTCTCCCTGTGCTCTGTGGGTTTCTTCCGGGTACTCTGGTTTCCTCCCACAATTCAAAGATATGCAGATTAGGCCAATTAGCGCTCCTAAATTGCCCAGTCCAGGATGTACCCTGCCTCGTGCCCTAAGACTCCGGGGATAGGCTCCAGGCTTCCCGCAACCCTGAATACAGAATAAAGCGCTATAGATGATAAGTGAGTGAGTACTGCACAAAAGTCTTGACCCCCCCTCTGTCTTCTATTGTGTGTTTTCCCCCTAAAATGTCTGTGGGAAGATTAGTGTATGAGTGGGTGTGCGAGTGTGTGCTTGTGCCATGCACGGTGTACCCTACCTTGTGCTCTTGGTTCCCTGGGATAGATTCCAGATCGCCTGGGACTCTCCACATGAAAAGTGGCATAAACAATGAATAGGTGGATAAGCTTGCTGTTATTGTATTTATGTTGTCCCTGGTATAGTTTAATACATTTTACATTCACTTTTAGTTCACATTTTTTATTATTTTATTTTTAATTAACCTTTTCTTTGTATATTTCTGTTTTTTATGACATTACAAATCACTTTGCAGCACATTTTAAATCTGTAAAAAGTAATTTCATGCAAATTAGGATTTCCATCCATCATCATCATCATCATCATCATAACTATTACTCACTTTATATAGAAGTTGTATTATTTCTTTATCTATCTCTAAACATATTAAAAAGATAAAAAGCATAATTGTAATATAACACATTTTTTTAATTGAACCAAGAATGAGAAATACATTATGCAGTGGAAAGTGAAGCCCATGTGAATGAGCTGTTACTATAGATACAATATCAATATGTGCAGTAATAAAAACCTACTGTTTGCATTAGAGTCTGATCTCCTACAGAAAAATGCTGTAGTGGTTCTGACCAATCAGATTTAAGAATTCAGGCACACTCTTATATAACGTTAGAAAAAAAGAGTATATTTGTTAAAAAAAAAAGAAAGAAAGAAATATCTTGAAAATTTTCAAACTTTTTTTTTTTTTTTTTTTCCTGGGCCATGACCTTTATGGTTTTCACAATGGATGTGTGAAAAGAAAATCATAGTGATAATGAAGGAACATTCTATGAAACCTTGTGTATTACAAGTTCATTCCTTCTTCACTTGAAAATAAGTCTTGTGAATAAGACAGCACACCTATAAAGTAATGTTTATTAAACCGATGCCAAATCGCATGACTTTGACCCGTAAGTTTTCCATGACATGGTTAGTGTGATGTGATTTGTGTGATTCTGTGTCACTGAGTCAGACTGATGGTGAGTTGAAGTGCCTTACTGCTTTGCAAAACAGCCAATAGCATCCTAGAGATTCTAGTGGACTGTATATGAATGTAAACACTTTTCCCATTATATTAAACTTTTAACCTCATAGCACACAGACATACCAGGGACTGATTTATGATCATACTTTCTGATATCACCCAAGGGGGTATTGGTGGCTCGGTGGCAGGTTTCTCGCCTACCATGGGGAAAGGCCAGGGTTTGATTCCCAGCCAGTGCCCATACTAAAGAGACCAGATGCAGTGCTGGTCCCAAGCCTGGATAAAATAAAATGGGAGGGTTGCACCAGGAAGGGCATCCGGCGTAAAATCCTGTGCCAAGTTTTTATGCAGATCAAATAGTTCGCTGTAATGACTTCTTGACGAGAACAGCTTAAAGTCTAACAACGCCTTTCTAATATCACCCAAATGAGGTTCCTTGTTGAGTCTGGTTTCTCTCACGGTCTCTCACGGAAGTTTTCCTTGCCTCATCGGCTTGATTATCAGGGAGTTATAAGTTATTATAAAGTTCTGTTCCAATTTATTTATTTTTTTTTATTTTGAAAATCTGCTTTGCGACAATGACTATTGTTAAAAGCGCCATGAATGAGTTGAGAAAATTGAATAGAACTTAAAATGAAATGAAATTCCTGACCTCATAGTAAAGAAGCAAAACCTATAGCTTATAAAGACTGATCTGTAAATAATACCATGCTGAAAACTTCCTGTCACCAAACCACAAATTTAAACAACCTTATTCTAAACAAATTCCATAAATTTTCATTTTATTTTGTGAAGCTGCTTTAAGACAATGACAATTGTTAAAAGCGCTATATAAGTAAATTTAATTGAATTATATGAAATCTTTATTTTTCTTAAGCAAGCAAATGGATTTTCTTCTCACTGTCTGCAAAACCACGCGATCAGCAGATATTCACAAGTTCTCGCTGTACGCTCACCGTGCACTCGCTGAGAACTCCTTGTTCTCCTCATAGCTCTCCTTAAATCAATTTAACACCTTTTCTAAGACACGAAAAGATCATTTTCTCACCAAAATCACTCTCAGCGAGATTTCTCATTGGTCTCTGGTATGCATGAAAGGGACTGAAGATAGTTGTACAAGAATCTCAATTTCAAGAAATATAAAAACAATCTTTATCCAAGAAAAAAAAAAGTGTAAAAATCACAAGCTCAGCAAGCCACTTACTGAAGCATGTCCTGTTTTCCTGAGCATGCTATAATTCCTGCCAGAGATAATAAAGTTAAACAGTAGTTATGTATATCGTTATAATTTAATCTGTGAAGCACCCTGGAGAATTTCATTCAAACTCCAATCCAAAATAAATATCCAGCTGTTTGTGAAAATCTTAATCAGTTAGATGAGTTGTTACTTAACTAAGCAGATGCAATACAGACATACTGTACTGAGAGCTCGGGTGAGTACAGAGCTAACGTTGTTTTGCAAGACATATAATTAACAAACGAGCGTTACTCATAGTGGATAATAAACAATTTGGTGTTTAGTAAAAACCTGGGCCTTGGATCACTGATTTATTCATTTTAAGCTGTGTAAGGAAAGAGTCGTGCTCGAGGTGTCAGACGTTTTACACAGGCATAATGTATGTCTTTTTATTTTTTTTTTGGCTATGTAAGCACTACACCTATAATTAATAAAGGTAATAAATATGTGTGCTAATTTCACAGCCAAGTGTATATTTGATAATTAAATCTCTTTCAGCCTAATGTCAGCGGTGTCATCTTTAAAAGTCCTGGTTAAAGGGAATCTTAAAATTACGTCTAAGGGACTATCAATGGCTACTTTATTAGGTTTCTTTTCTTGTGTGTTTTCTTGTCCATCTGTAGAACACCTGAAGACTCCTTAAGCAATCATTTTTATTTTCAAGATGACTTTAGTATAAAGGTTTGGGAAAATTAATTCAAATTTTTAGGGGTCCTGAAGACGTCCTCAATAGGTATCCTTTCCTTAAAATGCCTTGCAGTCCTGCCTGTGGCCACTAGGGATCCTCAACCTACAGTACACATATCCTTTAAGGTTCTTCAGTTTGCTCATCAGGGGGAACCTGAAGGGCTACATTCAGAACACTGGAGTATTCCAAGTAGAATGATGCAAGGACCGCTCAACCAACCCTTGGCAAAAACAAATCTATGTAACTATTGTAGACTTCTAAATCAGTTTTTTTTTTTTCAAAATTGCAGGGAAGCATCATGGCTCACAGAGATACACATATAGGTACACACACTTGTTTACCCATGTAAAACTCTGCACAGTTAGTAACTTGGTCGCAGGTAACTTAGGCTTGTGTTATGTATGTATTATGTTATGTCTTAATAACTTCAGGTTCAAGGTGGGAATTTACACCAAATGGGGTGCAGCTTCATCGCAGGACAAAAGGCAAAGACTCATTCAAACCCATAGAAAAAGGTTTCCTATAGCCATTCTGCTTTTTTGTAGGTTTTAGGACAGGGGAGGAAACCGGAGAACCTTGAGGAAACCCAAACGACCAAAGGAATGTGTGACATTGGACAGACTGTAGAGCGGACTTTGAAACAAAGCAGAGATGCCGGAGCTGTGAGCTGACACTGTGATGCCTTATTTATTTATTTATTTATTTTTATTTTTTGTTCAGTTCGCCCTGTAGGACAAAAATTAAAATGTAAAAAGCTTACTTTAAGTTATATAATGCAATATGTTCTGTTTGTCTGTCATGTGAAATTAAAATACAAAAATAAGGCGAAAAATATTTTACGTTTTATGCTCTTAATAGCTGTTTTTTTGTATCATTTCGCCCAATTGTGTATTCATATTTGCCCTAGAGTTGCACGTAAAGATGGCAAAATGTCCATGTCAACTCTTATTAAGATTTTCTCCAGTTTCCTGATTGCCATTATCTATGCACTATTTCAGTCTTTTACTGTTTTTACTGTTTACTCTCATCTGTCAAAAAGCAAAAGCTCTAGTATATGTTGCTGCCATGTCACAGTCGTCAAATCAATGTGTTCGCGTGACCGTGTGTCGTTTGAGGCTTGTTCACGGTGTCCTTATGGATTGTGCCCGAGTGTACTGCTCTGGATGTTAACTGACAACCTCAATTAGTTTCTCCATTTTTTTTCTCCAGTAGTGATGTGAATGAATGAAGCTCCGCCTAAATAATGTCCTGGTGACTGAAGCGTAGCTACGTCAAAATAGATTCCACTATAACGTCAATTCTGGTCATCCTTTCAAGCCTGAGCACAGTGGAACAGCAGCCCGAAGAAAATAATTAGTGGGTGGGCCAGATAGGGCCAGGGAAAATCTTGGGGTGGCACAATGAAAAGGCTATACAGCATAGCGAAAAGGAATTTCTATTCCTTGTCTGATCTTGTGTGAATATCAGATTAAAACATTCAGACAAGATCAAGGAAGATCAAAGAATGATTAATTATCCAATGCAAATTTGACAGCATAATCACCAATAAATCTGAAAATAAACATTAATGTTACCTAATAATGTAACTTTTTACAAACTGAAAAAAAAAATTCTGCTTATGTGATAATAAAAAAATATATATTATTATTTACTAAGGCATGGGGACAAGATACTGTTTTGTAGTCATGACTTACTAAGGCATAAGGAATGAGATGCTAAGTTGTGGAAATGAGATACTAAAGTGTGGGAAGGAGATACTGTGTTGTGAACATGACTTACTAAGGCGTGGAAACGAGATACCAACTCATACAAACAAGATACCATGTTGTGGTCATGACTTACTAAAGTATGGAAATGTGACACTTTGTTATAGCAAAGGTTTACTAAACTGTGGGAACAAGATACTGATTTGGTGCCACAACTAACTAAGGGATAGAAAATTATGTTCTAATTGGTGGGGATGAGATAGTAAGGTATGGAAATAAGATACTGTTTTGTGGTCACAATTTACTAAGGCACAAGGAATGTGATAGGAGTGGGAATGAGATGCTGAGGCATGGGAATGAGATACTAAGGTGGTGGAATGAGATAATGTGTTGTGGCCACAACTTCCTAAAGAATAGGGATGAGATACTATGGGAACAATATGCACAGGAATGATATTGCATGGGAACAAGTTACTGTTTTGTAGCCACTACAGTCTGTACTAAAGCATGGGGACGAGATACTGTGCTGCATCTACAACTTACTCAAGTGTGGAAATGAGATACTTTGTTGTGGACTTTCATTTTCTTTCACACTTAGGATATGGTATTAATCAAATCATCTATTTTCATAAACCCAAAAATACAACTGCATAAAAGTGAAGATTTTTGCGAAACAGTTCTACTAATAACCCAGACCTGATGGGCCACCAGTGACCATGGACACAGCTGACTCCTCAGTCTCTGCCTTGCTCTGCCTCGCTCACCCTCTTCCAAGACCTCCTCCTGGGCATTATCATTTTCTTCTGCCCTTTTTTTCTCCTGCTGCCTTCTTAGTGAAGAAAGCTACTATGTCAATAGCATTACCCTTACACTACACTATATCTTAGTCTTGCTTCTCTTTATAAACTGTCAACAAACAAGCAAGAGCATTTTATCATCCCAACTACTTTCAGATTTTCCGATGTTCCAATGATGTTCTGATTTTAGTTAGCTAAAAGCGTATGATTAAATTTTTTAAAATTGTAACATCTATAAAAATTACTTAAATGTTGTATATTAAATCTGTGCAGAGACCTTAGCACCATGCTTGAGCATATCTGCTCAGCCAAATGTGTACCCACTTCACTTGTTCCTGACAACTATGTTTAAGATCAAATTATTTGCCCCGTGTATCTTACAGCAGAGTGAAATTATTATTATTATTATTATTTTTTTGCATATTTCCTTTAGAAAACTGGGGTTAGAGCTCAGGGTCGGCCGGGATACGGCACCTCTGGAGCAGATGAAGTTAAGGGCCTTGCTCAAGGGCTTAACAGTGGCAACTTGGCGGTGCTGGGGCTCATTAAACATCTTCAGCACTACAGAATATAATCATTGTAGCCCATCTTATAATTTTTTTTTTCACTGCTTCTATTTGTATGGTGCACATTAAGCAGGATATCAGCATGTCTACTGTATGTCACGTTGATGTGTCCAAAAAAAGCATAGCAGCTTCACATCAAATGAGACAATACAATATCCTTACAAGGTTCTACTACGCTCCTGCCATGTTCTTACTGCGGTCACACAATTCTTTTTGTAGAATGTGGCTCAGTGTGATGGGGTAAGAGTGAGGTCTACTGACCAATAGAATAAGGGAATTGTGTGCACTTGTCAAAGCATTCTATAATGCCCTGTAGCCTGAACGTCATTAGTGTTACCCTAAATGTACATCAAAATTTTAGAAAGGGCCTGTGGTGCAAAGAGAATAAATTACTTGAACTTGTCAGCTGGGGGCGTCATTGGGGTGGCCAGTAATTTTAGAATTAAATCCCACTGGCACCCCACTGGCCGTGGCTACGTGATGATGGAATTATATTAAATTGGGATCAAAGAGATGAAAATGATTTGAACTTGTCAGCTGGGGGTGTCAGTGGGGTGGCCAGTAATTTCAGTATTCAGATAAATAATTTGAAAAAAATAAAAATCTTCAGCACTACAGAACGTAATCATTTTAGCCCGTCTCAACTCCTTCATGCAATATAATCTTACAATCTTGTTTTTTGTCTTATTTAGACATTGTTACATGTTACATTTACTCTGCTTTGTTAAACACATTTAACCCATAAAATTGTTGTTAAACAAGAAACTGAATCATCTTTGCAGTGTGAGTTTCCTTACACACTTTGAGGACATACAGATTAGGCTAATTGGCGTTTCCAAATTGCCCATAGTGTGTGAATGCACTTGTGTGAATGTTGACCGGAGGTCCTCCAACGGTGGTACATAATAGTAATAAATGTAATGGTCATCATTGGTTTTCCACAGTCTCTAGTTAAACTGCAGAGGTTCCAAGATGGATGGGTGGATTTATTTATTTTTAATGTTTAATGTACTGTATGTATTTATGTATGGTGAAAAAAACACATTTTACGTTAAATTAATAAAATAACCTTAGAGCATTAGGACACACAAGGATGCTGTCCTTTAACACACATCAAAACTCAGTTAGCCAATGAGACTGCAACACTGTAAGTCCCGCCCACATGGGAGATTTTAGTGCAAAAAAAAAAACTGAGCAGCAAAACTGAAAAATAAATAAATAAATAAATAAATCAGTGACAAAAGTAGAAAAATATTGTAATTAGGTGCATAGTTGTTTTAACAGTTAAAGTTTTTTCTTTGCAATTATTTTAATAAAACTTCATATTATTGATTTTTTTTTCAGTTCTTTTATCTTGTTAGACAAATTGGATTCAATAAACACCAATGTTGTTATTTCTTTTAAACACCCCTGTAATTGTTGTCCGAGATAGATTAAAATAATTTTTAAAACAGGTGCACAAAAAATGTAATAATAAAAAAAGCGTCTCTGTGATGATAGAATCATATTTCTGAGAATGCTGCGGCTCCTACCCAGAAAACAAGGTCTTTGCCGATGGTTCTGGCATTTAAAACTGCGATCCCTCAACAACCACGGTGTGAACTTTATCCATGCTTTTAAGAAATAAATCTGAATCTCATGACTTTAGTAAGCTGTTCTTGCTGAGCAATAAACCTTGAGCTTGCAGGTTGGCCTCCTGTGTCATGATTGATTTCACGGCTAGAGCTAAGAATTGCTAAAGAAAAGGAACCGCAAGAGATGGCAATTTATCTCAGAGCACAATACCTACTATGGAGTGTCTAAAAATATTTTTTTTTTAAACGGAATATAAAAATGGTCACGCCTGAGGTGTGTGACTTTGATAATAAACATTATGTAATTAACATTGAGGGAGCAGGATGAAAAATAAACGAGCCATCCGTCTTTTGTTTTGCCGTGTTGCTGATGTTCAATCTTTGGTTGAGTTAGGCCATCCTTTACAGTCTTGTTAGTGTGACAGTGGCATCTGGGATGCCACACACACAAACACACACACACACTTTTTATGAAGAAACTGCACACTATACTGTAGCTTGCTTATTTGTTTGTTTGTTTGTTTTTTAATTAATGATGTGCACTGTAAATCCATCATTGTTTTCCTATCTGCTGATACTTAATTGTTATTAACTTGAATGTTAATGCAAATAAACATGTAAATAATATTTATTAAGCAATTCTGATTTACACATCGGTGGACTTGAATTCTTAAATCCCATTGGTTGAGACGTTGTTGATTTATTTTGCACAGCAGCAGCTCAGGTGTATACTGCATGACTGCACTCTTTCTGATACATTATTGATAAAATGCGATGAAAATTTAAAACTGAATGACTATTTTTATTCATGTTATGCCCTTCAAAATGACTACACACAAATCTTGAAAGTGGGAAGTCGGAAATGGAGGAAAAAAAACCACAGACGCTTCCACGTTCAAGCTTTATTTCCAACGGCTCAGTCGGCAAACTGTGTCAAAACACTGTATAGTCAATTTTGGGATATTTCCTTCCCCATTTTGAACCTGCTGAACTTGGATGAACTTGAGGAGAACATCCCGAGTTCCTGAGTAGGAGGTGTTCTTTTAGAGAGTCCAAGTTATATAAGGGGTGTTCAATCCAAACCAGGACTTTCTGGTGAATGGAGGCATAAAACAGATACTTCAAGCAGAGTACAGTATGGTGAAAACACTTAAATGATGCAAACATTTTAAAGAAAGGTTGCAGTCGTTTTGTAAACATTCAGTGAATGAAACTTCTGATCCTAAGATGGTTAACTTGCCGCCACCTGTAAAAAGATGCATCTGTCTGTGGGAACTGCACACACAATTATTCACCAACACCACTTGCACATTACAGGAACTCAGCTGGGAGTCACAGCCACATCCCCGTACAGTCCTGACCTCAAACCAAGCGTTCTCCACCTGTTTAGGCCATTAAAGGAGTTCCTGGGAGGCCAGCATTTCAGATGTGAAGCAAGCAGTTCGAAACTTTCTACAAGGGGATTAAACAGAGAAATAAAGGGAATTTTTTTCATTTTATGATTCTGTTATTCTGTACAATCAAAAGTCCCTGTTTGACTTGAGCAGCCTCCGTATGTCAAAAGTTTTTGGAAAGATGTGGTGGAACTTAAATTAATGTAGTGTACATTTTTCTTCCGTTTCCTCTCCTTTTTACTTAACATGAATTTAATCTTTTATAAGAGCCAGCATGACCTGCCCCATACTTTGCTTCATATTCTTCATTTCTATGCTGACAGGAAATCAAAGGAACTCACAAAACATGTCTGTTAGGCTGTTAGACAGCTGTACATGCATTTATTATGGTTTAGCAGTCGCCGTCTGGGTCTCTGGTGCCAATCACATTTTCGCTGCTTATAACTGAACAACACCCAACGGACCGAATCTTTAAGACGGACTATAGATTCTTCCTCCCTATGAGCTGCTGATTTATTAACTATAAAATCTTATATTGATTGAATTTCAACAGTTAAAAAAATCCATTATTTAAAAGAAAGTGTGCGTTTTTGATTTTCACTTAACTAACATCTTCACTAGAAAAAACTATTAACCATGGAGGTTATGACTTACAGTACAGTACCTAATAAAGTAAGAAATTAAATAAAACAAGTGCTAATTTCATTTTTATATGTAGTGTCATGTGCAATTGTGGTTAAAAAAAAAAAACATAAATTGTGTATTTTAAGGCTTAGAAAAGCTCATAATTAGAAGCTAAGCTGGATAGATTAGTACATAATATTTGTAGTACTGTAAATAATGACTAACACTTTTCGCCTAAGGGTGCTGCATTTGTTTTATGACATGGATAAGGTTTATGACGGGGTTGTCATGACAACTACTGTAGTGATGCCTACCTTTTGTATGTCCACAAACAAAATAAAAATCTCTTTTACCTAAATACCACCATTTAGAAATGATCATATTAATTGATTTTTATTTTTATTTTTAACTTATATTTGTATATTCTTATTTTTATTTTATTCTTCTCTAGTTAAACTTACCCTTTATTTTAATTTTCATATTTATTTCCTATTCATATTCTTAGGTCACGAGCAATTGTCTAAGCATTTCACTGCATATCGTACTGTGTATGACTGTGTATGTGACAAATAAAATTTGAATTTAATTTGATTTGATTTGATAATATAAAAAAAACGCCAAAGTGCTACCTATAATTTAATAAGCAACTATTTTCTTATGGAAAATTACATGCATTAATAATAAAAGGACTTATACCATTATTCACATTTTTATTATACAGCATCAAAAATCCTATATAATGTGGGAAAAAAAACATGGATGTCAAAAAATGTAAACACAGTATGATTGTGCAACAGATGATTGTAGATATGAGTGTGTACTTAACAGGATCATCACACTGTTCTGTTAATAGGATGTGTGTGAATGGCTTAGAAAAAATATGCTGTTGTTTGTGGCACGGCCTTTTATCTGGAGGTAGCGAGCTCCAAGCCTGATCATGATGTAGATACATGAGGCCTGGAGCAAAGACAGCACAGTGAGATAATGCATACGGAAGATAGCAGATACATAGTGGAGTGTGTTCCTCCGTGTGTGTTACACCAGCCTGTGACACAGCGAAGCGTAAAACCTCTGTAAATCAGCTTGTTTTCTTATCAAGTTTGCATACTGATTCTTTTTGCAAAAAAACAAAAACAAAACATTGTTTTTTTTTTTTATGTTCAGGGAGTGCCATGATCAGTGCGCTGCTGTTGTGATTTCCAGCTCCATTTGCTTTCCAGGATCAGCGCGACAGCTCCATCTTTCACAGCAGCCTGAAACTAGCCACTGGAAGCTAATTTGTCCGTATGTGTATTTTTTCTTTTTCCTTTAACTCCATCTACTGTAACAGATGGCAAGTCTAGACTAATGCACTAATTACAACTTCAGGGCTAAAACAGGTGCTGTGCAATTACATTCTAATGAACCGGGATAAAATGTTTTAACAAGGTTCTTCTCTTTATGATCAAGTCCACACCTCGAGTGATGTGCAGCTAATGTTTTGGGAGAAAGGAGCTGTGCTTCTGAATGCCCTCTCCAAGTTAGCAGGAAGTTTCTTCTTTATCTAGCGGTAATTCTCACGAGTCGTTTCGATGCTACTGTTGAAAGAAGTGTGTGAGAGCTGTTCAGGAAAAGACTGAAACTCCCACTGAGATGTCGTAGTTAGTAGTCAGGATATAATAATATTCATAAACAGCATAAATAACGGTTGTGAAACAAATTTGTTCTTAATGTGAATCAAACAAACCCGAGTTTCAAAAGAAGCCATGACATTATTTAAAACTTTAGAGTTTTCTATTAAATACTTCTGACAATTTGCACAAGGGGTTTGTCTAACCTCATTTCTTTCCTGAACATTAATGATCTTTTTAAGAACTGGGAAAAAAGCTGCACTATCATGGCCCAGAGCAGCCTGAGAGAGTTTAAAATCAGAACTCCCACAAGTCCACAAGCGGGCAAAGTGATAGAGAGAAAGAGAGAGAGAGAGAGAGAGAGAGAAAGAAAAAGAGATAGTATTCTCATATAGTCATGATTATTCAAAGGAGCTCATTGAACATAAATCAGTAGCACCTCAATTCAAACCTTCATAGGGCAGTATTTAAAATAGTTTGAAATACAAATTTTCAAAATGTCAAGACTTTTCTCAAAAATTCTTTTTAAAAGTTAGTGATGTTTTCAAATTTTTTTTTTTTTAATTTTTCTGCAAATTGAGCTCAGTGACGTCACCCTATATGGTTCCTCACCTGCCTAAGGTAATAATTGCACACACTATATATAGACTTTGCAGAAAAATCTAATTATTCAATTATTGGGCTGCATCAAGCAAAGAAAACAACTAAGGAGAGAAATTGCTAGGTTTCTTCCCTAAAACCCTTAAACACATTATCAAAACCTGAAAGGATAGCGTCGACTTGGTCAGAAAAAAAAATCATGAATGGAGTTCACTTACACACTTGGTGAAAAAAATCCACAGTAAAAACCAGAGCTAGTGAACGTAAGAGCATTTCCATACATATAATGTTATGCGAACTCACAGGATTGGGACTAAACAGCTGTGTGTCCATAAGGTAAGAAGGTCAGGGTAAGAAGGGAAGCACATACTGTAAAGACATCATGCATACTGTAGTGTCCACTGTACAAAGGTCTATAGACAGTGTTAAGATCCAGGACACCACACTGCGTGCTGTAATTAAAGCTAAAGAAGATTTAATAAAGTCTTGGAGTGTGTGAATTGCTTTGTCCAGGCAATGTATAATTAACAGTTAAAGTTATACTGTTTAAATGTGGAAAAATAAAAAATAAATATTTCCTACAAATATATGTACAGTTAAACCTTGGATTGCAAGCATACTTTGTTCTGGATGCGTGCTACAATTTAATCAATTCTTATTTAATAAAAAAACACACCTTATACTTTTAGGCCATTTATAAATGTATTTCTAGTTTTTAATCTATACCAACCATAAACATTTGTTTAATAACCAGACTATTAATTCTTTATCTATAAGGAGATATACAGTCATTAAAATATGAATGCTGTGGATATAAATTTAAGTCACTTCCGGTCGACTTAAAATGTACTGTACAAGGTCAAACCTTGAAGTATATACAGTAACTTTCACCCCAATCCTAGTAGACAGGTTTGTTTGCATTTATTTAAATCATTCTTGTTTAAGCCTCTGAGGCCAGATGGTTTCTGTCAGTCAAAGCCTTTAGGTCTATAATGCACCAAATGTAATAGAAAGATACATCCTGCCTGTCTAATACATACATCACCTCCTACTGTATATTCAAGGTGGATGCTGTTAAACTGCAGACAGTCATTCTGCCAAACATTTGTTCCATCAGCAAAGCTTCAATTTAGCTGCTATGAATGTTGTAACTGCTGGCAGGCTTGACAGTCTTTATGCATTTTCTCTCCTACTCAATCCAGACAGATTTGAGGGAACTGGGATAACCGTACCTTAGTAGTAATAGACATTAAAATGTTTGTACCATGTGATTACCGGCAGTATGTACTGTAAAACACGCTTTGGGTGTGAATATAACTTACATATATAACATATAACATATGTATATAATTAACAAGAAAATAAAAAAATTAAACAGTGGGATATGAATTGGCACACTAAGCAACAAATTATTTATTATACAGTACAAGTAATATAAAATATACAGTAGTTGTAAGCAATGATGAGCGGGCTCAAGCGCCCTGAGCCATCAAAGCCAGATTTCAAACTGTCTGCTGATTTTCATGACTTTTTGAGCATGTTAAGAACTCCAAAAAGGCCTTTATGCTGAAAAACAAATTCCATAAAATAATGTGTTTAGTGTAGCTGAAAGAAACAAGTCAAAATAATCACCTCTCCACCTTAACACACACCTAAATGCTCCAGACCAAGAAAACTGCCAAAACGTCTGCTTTTACAGGAGGTCTGCACACTTTCTGATAAATAAAAATATCAAATTAATTTATTTTTATTTTTATTACATAAAAAAAAAACTTTTTTTACAGTGAAAAAAGTTATATGTTGTTTGTTTGTGGTTGTATTTGCCTAATACTGTGATCAGGTGACTTTCTTTATGTTTTTACACAAAAACACATAGGATTAGAAGAGGGGATACTAAGTTTTGAAGATTACTGTAGCATATTGCAAGCTAGTTAGCTACGACACTTATGTGGGACATGGAGATTTATATAAGGGCCAGAGTGTTTTTCATGATTTTTAAATAATAAATGAATAAATAAATAAATAAATAAATAAATACTATTAATAAATATCCTCTTGCATAGTTGAACTTTAACTTATGTTGGAAATTATAAAATTAGAAATTGTCTTGTATACTGTACATTTGTCCAACAAGTAGACTGTAATTTATTTAGCACCACTAAATCAAAATCTGGCAACCCTGATTTCTCATCTTAAACTTTGTGTTTTTTCCACAGAGCCTAACTTTTCTTTTCTTTTTTCTTTAACATTTGGATAAAAGAAATTTGCTTTCATTCATGGCAACACACTGTGTTAATCTCAAATAGATTAAATGGTATGAACGAAAATATCAATAATAGCGATGTAAGATAACGACACCTGTCCAAATTGGATGTAATAGGGATTATTTTTTATCCTGTCTCAAATCGAAAAACTGCTCCTGACATTAAAATAAGGTGAGAGCGTGAAGTTTCTATGCCTTTAATATAGCTTTAGCGGATATCAGATCAGACAGCTGAGAAAACCTATGAAATATAAATTATTGTGTAAATAATAGAAGAAGTCTGGGAAAATCTGGGGTCCATGATTCCATATCACAAGCATTTTCATTTTTGACTCAGACACAGCATCCAAGAACATACTGGAGGTCAGGAATAATGTAAAACAGGTTAAGTTAAATAAAGAGAATAACACCTATATAGTAAGTGAAGGCCTTATGCAGGTTTTCTATATTGAGACACTGTGTGGCTGCTGAAGGGAGAATGCACACATTCTAATGCTTCATTTAAGCGTCTTTAGTTCTGATTACAGTACACAATGTTGTGGCCAGTTGATGTGTGAAAAAGATTCCTCAGGCTTCCAGAAATAGTCTTTCACACTCTATGTCTAGGAATATCAAGGAATAAAAACATCACAGATGTGAGAACTTGGGCATTCAGGTCATTAGCTGACTTCATTTTATTGCCACATAGCGTTGCTGAGCCTAGACCTGAGCAACTGAAACAACCTCAGATATTCTCTCTCTCTTTCTCTCTCTCTCTGTCTCTCTCTCTCTCTCTCTCTATATATATATATATATATATATATATATATATACACTCACCTAAAGGATTATTAGGAACACCTGTTCAATTTCTCATTAATGCAATTATCTAATCAACCAATCACATGGCAGTTGCTTCAATGCATTTAGGGGTGTGGTCCTGGTCAAGACAATCTCCTGAACTCCAAACTGAATGTCAGAATGGGAAAGAAAGGTGATTTACCACTGTGCAGGCTGGTGGTGGTGGTGTAATGGTGTGGGGGATGTTTTCTTGGCACACTTTAGGCCCCTTGGTGCCAATTGGGCATCGTTTAAATGCCATGGGCTACCTGAGCATTGTTTCTGACCATGTCCATCTCTTTATGACCACCATGTACCCATCCTCTGATGGCTACTTCCAGCAGGATAATGCACCATGTCACAAAGCTCGAATCATTTCAAATTGGTTTCTTGAACATAACAATGAGTTCACTGTACTAAAATGGCCCCCACAGTCACCAGATCTCAACCCAATAGAGCATCTTTGGGATGTGGTGGAACGGGAGCTTCGTGCCCTGAATGTGCATCCCACAAATCTCCATCAACTGCAAGATGCTATCCTATCAAGATGGGCCAACATTTCTAAAGAATGCTTTCAGCACCTTGTTGAATCAATGCCACATAGAATTAAGGCAGTTCTGAAGGCGAAAGGGGGTCAAACACCGTATTAGTATGGTGTTCCTAATAATCCTTTAGGTGAGTGTATATATATATATATATATGTTTGTCTGTGGTTGTATTTGCCTAATACTGTGATCAGATGATATATATATATATATATATATATATATATATATATATATATATATATATATATATAAATCAAATTATTCGTTCCACAGCCCTAAAACATACTTAAAACAACAAATAAGTGTTTCAACATATGTTTGTGCGCACCGGCGCTGTCTGTTTGTGTGTGTGAAACTAGAGTAAGGGGGGCCCTCCCCCTTCTTGTCTTACACAGTTACCCTTTCTCCACTCTTTTCACACATGCGTGCACACAACGGAATCACTGTTTTATCGGACAAATAAATAAGAAATCTCTCTAATAATAATTGATTATCCCCCTTCTTGTCTTACACAGTTACCCTTTCTATTATAATTTAATTATTGAGAAAATTGATTTTTAACTTTTCTAATAAAACTTGCTTTTGCTTTACATGTGCTGTACACACACACACACACACACACATGTGGTCAAAGTGTTATAGGAAACAGTACACACGTGCACAGGTGTTGATTATACCAGTAAGAGACACACACTAAGACCCAGCAGGGGAGACAATTACACACAATACCACAGTGCCAGACCGTTGGCTCAGTTGGGATTACGTGACACTCAGCTACAAAACAAGAAGCGCATGCGTGATACATGATACTCGGTACTCGTAAACTGGGACTTGTTCGTTTTCCAAGTCAAAATTTATTGAAAATCTTTGTTCATCTTGCGGAACACTCGCAAACTGCGTTACTCGCATTCTGCCACTATAACACATATGTACGGTAAAAAAAAAAAAAGATTTTTGTAACAAAATTATTAAATTAAAATTATAAAATTATTTAAATATTAAAATTTTTACATTGTGTTTGTATTTATATGTATGTATTTAACATTATAGCATTATAACTGTCAACAGTGTTACCATTTTTTTTTGTTATAGACAAATTTATGCTAGCTTTCTTTTTTTTAATCTAAATTATAATTCCTAGTCTAGGTTAGCTAAATATAAATTTTTTATAAATTTTTCTTCTTTTAATATTCCTGGCTCCCATGCAAAAATAATACATCAGGGCCTTTTAAAAACATGTGTGAATTATTTTGCCAGTGTGAAGCGAAACAAGACAAAGAAACCATGGTACTAATCCCTGTTTTTTCTCACATCACCTTCTATTCCACTCAACAGAATGAAACAGGATTTTTCGCTAGGTGGATTTCATTCTCATCGGATGCGACAGCTGCTTAACGCATACTTTAACATAATGAGGTTTTATAAGTTTAATTTGCCGTGCTTCTTCATCCATGAACCAGAGTAACACCCTGTGCTGCATAGTGTGCGTAAAAATGATACATTTAATGAAAAGCTGGGTGCCAGTAATAATTTACATGGAAGTTTCATTAACTAACATTATTTACTTAATTAATAAACATTAACAGTTGTTATAGTTTGCTTTATTAAACCATAACTAATGTTAATAAAGTCATAAATGTTGAGACATTATTCAAGGGTTTAATTAAATAATTATGGGTTCTGTTAACTAAATTAATCTACATTTATTGTTTATTCATATAAATTAGCAAGAGAGAGAGAGAGACAGAGAGAGAGAGAGAGAAAGAAAAATAATAATATTGCATTTTCATAATGTACAGAACTTCAGTTGTGTCCACGTGCATATTTATTTATTTATTTATTTATTTATTTATTTATTTTTAATAACAAAAGACATAAGCTGGAAAAACATAGATAGATAGATAGATAGATAGATAGATAGATATCTATCTATCTATCTATCTATCTATCTATCTATCTATCTATCTATCTATCTATCTATCTATCTATCCATCCATCCATCTGCTAGACTTCTGAATCACCTTCTTAGTAAAACTTTTGCCATTAAGTATAGTATGCTTTTATTTTTTTGCGAATAAAAAATATTTATCAGTCCTGGCAGGTTATACATTAAATATTACACTGATATTAACTTTTTAAACATATTCACATCTTACACACGCGGAAGCACCCTCCATGCATTATCGTAACACACCCTATGATTGCAATTTAGCAGTTTAATTTAAAACTCTCAGAGGTGGAAAAGTGCACATGCATGCCTTTTAAAATAAAAAAAAGAAAGAAAGAAAGAAACTTGCAATTAGTTCCCTGAAGACCCCGCTCTAGGCTTTTGGTGTTGTTTATTTGTGTCACATTGTGCCTGCAGCTTCTGGTGTTCTTCCTAGAGTGTAAATTGACCTCGCACTTCAGGAGGATGAAAATAGACTCGAATTTTTTACCATCACCCAAACGCAACACTTGACATGCAGGATGCGCATCCATCTGCAATTCAAAACAAGGCAATAACAGTAGAATGTAGATGACTTCGGGGATCCACTCTACCCGAGAGGACAGTGCACATGATGGAGTGCTAAGGTGATGCTGAGTGTAAGATCTAAATACACGAAACAGTTAAGTTGTAAACACACACACACACACACACACACACGCACTATGGGATATAGTTTTGGCAGCAGCTTAATGTCTGAGTAGTGTTTCACATATGAGCTGCAAAAACACGGCATGGTACTGATTAGTAAATTACATTAATTATCCATTCGATTTAGGTTCACACTCTGAGTCTCATATTGACACTTCATGGCATGAACCATATGTTCGCATTCTGTATACTACTGGAGGCATATTTTTTTTCACTCATTCTCTCACACTCTATAACACTTACTTTGTATAGGGTCGCAGGAGGCCTGGAGCCCATTGCAGGGGACTTGAGACAGAATACACCCTGGGTAGGATGCCAATTCATCACGAGGCACGAGCATACACACTCATATACTCACACACGAAGTGCAATTTGAAAATGCCTTGGCATGTCTGTTGGACTGTGGAAGGAAACTGGAGTACCTACTGCAGGGAAAACACAGGAAGCATGGGAAGAAAACATTCAAACTCTACAAACAGACTTTTTTTTACTAGTTCTAAACTAAGCAGGAGGACACTGTTAATTTAAATCAGTTTTAAAATGAACAAATTATGTCATGCTTGAAGCATCCATACATTGATCCATTGCTCCATTGTCTATGCCACTTATCTGGTTTGGGAGCCTTTTTTCGGGGAACTTAGGGAACAAGCAGGGTACACCCTGCATAAAATGCCAAACTGTTGTACGGCACAAGCTTAATGAAACCCACACACCCAACCATACACTGTGTCAAATTATAAATGGCAGTCAAGGTACACCGCTTGTTTATTGACTGTATGAAGTACCTTGGGGAAACCCATGTAAAACCAGCAGGAGGTGAGGTTCACACCCCCTGAGGTGTAAGGCAACAGTGTTAACCACTAATCCACTCGACTGCCTCTTGAAGCATCCATGTGTTTAAATGAATTGGATTTTCATATATCTTTCAAATAATCAGCAACGAACATTTTCTTCATGCACTAAAAACCTGTGAACATATCCAACTCTCACTCATTATTATCTCCAGCCAGGAAAACAAATGGTTTCCCACCAGTAATGATCTTTTCTAACTTAATATATATAAAATGACTAGGGGGAATATATATATATGAAAAAGCACAAGATGGCAACACAGCCTGGATCTCACGCTTGTCAGTCATGTGCACACAGTTACACACTCATTGATTTCCAGGTGCAATTTTGCCTAATGTAAAGACACCCAGGTTCTCCATGATCTTTACACATGGAGAACCTGGATAGAACCTACTATACGGTATGTTGAAATTGGGAGAATATGTATGATACTGTACTCCACTCAGTATAGGCGTATAGGAAATCTTGCCAGTCTTTCTATTACAGACGATGACCAAATGGTCAATAACTATTTAATTGACTTGGTAATGCCAGACACTGGAGCACTGCGGTGGCAAAGCTCGCCCCTGCACTATCCGGGTACGATGAATAGTTAAAAAAGTAGTAAGAAAGCATAACTTATAACTTCTGATTTGAACTTTTGATTATAAACATTAAAGGGGCAGATAGTTGATATGAGGGGAGAGGAGTCATCCACGATGGTGGTGGATTTGCAAATGCAATGTTGGATGATGCTGCCAGCAACGAAATCTTTATATAAAATATGTAGTGAAGGTATGCCCATAAGCCATAAAATTTACACCACTGCCAGATGAACAACATTGATCATCATATACACCAGTAAACGGGCACTAGGATTCACCGGATGCTTACAGGGACCAAAGTCCAATCTGTTCAGTCTAATCCCTAGAAAAGCCAATGTACAACAAATTGCTATAATGTCATTGCTGCCCTTGATAGAAGGGCCCCCGAACACCCAGTGCACTACAGCCCACCATGCTTTGACCCGAACACCCAGTGCACTACAGCCCACCATGCTTGGACCCGAACACCCAGTGCACTACAGCCCACCATGCTTGGACCCGAACACCCAGTGCACTACAGCCCACCATGCTTGGACCCAGCAGGCAAAGAGTGCAAGGTTAAACTCTCTGCTTTGAGACAATGACCATTGTTAAAAGCGCTATATAAATAAAAATTGAATAGGTCTGATTAAGAACCTATATTTTTTAAAATAAAGTTTTATCTCATAATTATTATCACAAACTCTACCTTTCTATGTGTTGTTCATATTGGTGGGTTTTAGGTTCATTCTCCATGTGTCTCCATAGTAAATAACTTATGCAAAATAACACATGGTCTCTCTCTATTCTAAACCTTTACTTAGATTTCTTCCTTTGTATTATTAAACCACTTAAGTCTTTTCCCAAAGCTAATCACAGGAACTTACATTGAACCATTTATATTTCTGTGTCTAGTAACAAAGAGGCATTTACCCTTTATCCCTAATTGATCGTTAGATCCGGCCCATTTGCTTACTTCACTAAATCCCCTGTCAAGTCTCTCATGTCATGCCCGCTAAGTCCCTTGAGCACTACACCTTCTACGTATTGATCTTTCTATCTTACTTCCATTCCTGCTCCAATTTCTGAGGCTTTTCTTGTGGTTATTTCTGAAACTCGACCTAATAACAATTATAGCTGGGTCTGACATTTGCATCAAACACCCATTTACACTCACACTCAAAGCCTTTAGACCATATTTGTGTTATTTGTTATTCACTTTTCTGGGATACCTTTGTTCTGTCTTTCTGTCTCCACAAACACTTATGCCTCACTTATGAGGCCCACAAACACTTATGCCTCACTTCCTCCACAAGCACTTACGCTTCACTTTTCCCTGCTGTGGATATCAGATACCCTAAAGGTTTTCACTTCCCAAATCAGTTTAGGCCTAAATCTCATTTCATTGAATCAGACGCCACAGCTGGCCCACAAATCTCCTGATATTTCTGACTAGATGTGTGTGTATGTGTATATATATATATAAAAAAAAAAAAAAAAATATATATATATATATATATATATATATATATATATATATATATATATATATATATGTGTGTGTGTGTGTGTGTGTAAATTATTTGGGAGTATGCACAAAAAAGATTCCATATATCAATACCAGACAGGATTGTACAGAAAAATTTCTGCAGCATTGAAGGTCCAAATGAGCACAGTGGCCTCTATCATCTGTAAATGGAAGAAGTATGGAACCACCCGGACTCTTTCTAGAGCGGGCCGCCCGGCCAAAGTGAGTAATCTGGAGAGAAGGGCCTTAGTCAGGGAGGTGACCAAGAACCCAATGGTTAGTCTGAAGGAGCTCCAGTGTTTCTCTGTGGAGAGAGGAGAACCTTGCAGAAGAACAACCATCTTGTAGCATCATCCTCAAAAAGACTTGATGTATCTTTCAGGTGCCAAACTTTAGACGGCTGTCATGCACCTTTTACTGAGGAGTGGTTTCCATCTGGTGCAGAGATGGTTGTGAAACCTTGGATGGCGAGTAACGAGCAAAAAATAAATTTTGACTTGAAAAACGAGCAAGTCTTGGTTTACGAGTACCAAGTATAATGTATCACGCATGCGTTTCTTGTTTTGACGCCAAGTATGAAGGTAAAACAGTAGCAAAACCCGAGAGCTTGCAAATTCGAATGTGAGAACTTGTCAAATTAATATTTGTATTTGTAAGTTGAAATTTATATTCACAGCTCTGATGTGAAAAGCTGCATCTATCGATTTGCACACCTGTGTTTTAAATTCGAAGTTGCAGATTAAAAGTGACAAATGTGTAACGTGTCATTCACATAAACAAAATGACAGGCACAATTGTGTACTACACATTTATCTTTGCGCTTTACTTCAGTTTCGCTGTACAACCACAAGTCGGCACTCACAACCTCTCAGATCTGGCAGTACAACCTCAAATCCCGGCGCTCTGACTTTTGCTACTCATTTTGCGATATTCCTGTAGCAAAACTCACTTGTGCACTTGTAAACGCGGGGGCGGGGCTGGTGTGGGAATGAAGTCATTTTATTGGTCGATGCCTCACAAATATTAATTTTTCAAGTTCTCACATTCGAATTTGCAAGCTCTCGGGTTTGGCTACTGTTTTATCTTCATACCAAGCGTCACATGATCACAACTGAGCCAATGGTTTTTATCTCTCTTGCGCTTTGGAATTGTGGTTAATCGTCTCCCCAGCTGGGTCTCAGTGCGTATCTCTTACTGATACTGTATAATCAACATCCGTGCACGTGTGTACTGTTCACTATAACATTGTAATGACGTGTGTGCGCGTAAAACATATTTTATTTTGTGTTTGTAAGCATGTGTGTACATTGTGCATGTACTGTTTCTTATAACACACGTGTGTGCGCACGTGTAAAGCAAAAGAAAGTCTCATTAGAGAGGTTAAAAATCCATTTTCTCTCTCTCTCTGTTGTTATGTGTGTACGCACGCATAATTTGACACCGTGCGCCTTCACACACACACACTCACCTTTACACTCCTCCCCCCACCCCCTCTTAGCTTCCGACACACACACACACACACACACACACACACAGCGCCTCTGCGCATGAATGAAAACACTTATCTGGTTCGATTTATTTTTACTTTTTTAAAGGTAAAGTGCAGGTTCATTTATTTATATTTACTTTATAATTTGTGTTAATTATTTTTATGTATTTATTTTTTTTAGGCTGTGTAACAAATAATTTGAGTTTTCCATTATTTTCTATAGAAAAATTTGCTTTTATTTACGAGTGTTTTGGAATACAGAACGAATTATGCTTAAAGCCAGGATTTCAGACATGAAGCAGGCAGTCTGATCACGACTCTGGCGTACTGATCAATTATTCTACCTTGATGGTGTCCAAGCACTAGTGAAACACTAGAATAAGTGCATTAGTGTATCAGGACATTATTGTGAGAAATAAAGTGAGTTTTTACTCTCATAAATGTGTTCTGTTATTCTGCACAATCAAAAGTCCCAGTTTGACTTAAACACCACCTCATATATTTGTTTTCTGCTTGCTCTTTATTTTCCTTCATATCGATTTATAAACCATTTCTACACTCTGCTAAAGCTTTCATGTCTCATTTCCTTCCCTCTATCCTCTCGGTTCATTCTGTGCTTCTGTGCACCTTTTATTTTACTCAATATTTAGGTTCCATTTTTGCAATTGTCCTTGTCTGTCTGCTTCAATTTACTTGCTGCACCTTTCCTTTCCTGTCTCAGTCCTAATGAGCATTTTGGCACATATATTACATGAACCTTTGCATGTTGCATTATTTGTTGTTGTTTTTGTCGTTTATTCATTGATTTTCTGTCTGATTTTCTTTCTGGCTGGTTATTAATACATGTTTTTTTCTTTCTTTTTTTAAATAACTGCTTAATCAAGTATGACTGAACCTTTTTTTATCATAAAAAAAAGATAATTTCCCGTTGTATTTTTCACATGGCAGTCTGGGAAAACCAAACCTGTTGTTTTTAGTCATTCTTAACATTTTCAAGTATTAATATTAGCTTTCATGAAGCACATGCACTCTGATGGGGTGGTTTTGGTGATTTCAAAGGATATGGCTTGAAATGACAGAAGCATTTAGACGTATAAAATCCTATACCTTGTAGATGAGATCTATACTATCAGTATATTTTTTATCTACACATCGGATATATTTCTATCTTGTATATTTTGAGATGTATTGTATCCGTTACATTTTAAATTCATATATCAAACCTATACATATTGAGTTCTGCCTTCATTTTTCTCTTTCTCTCTTCATGCAGCAAAACATGGGCATATTAATAAGCCAGTGTCGGTGGCGTTTCAGTCAGCATCAAGAGATAATAATATTATCAAGATGATATTATGCTTTTTTTTTTTTTTTTTTTTACACAGGAATGCTTTCTCCATTGCCCAGTGCATTAGCTCTCCATTATTGTTCATCAACAGAGACTCTCTCATGTCTACTCTATTGAAGACAAAAAAAAAAAAAAAGTATTAATCAGAAGAAAAGCTCTGGCCTGAACATAGACTTTGGTTTGGAATTTAAAAATAATCCCACAGGAACAAATCGTATTTTTCACATTGAAACTATACAATTACCAGAAAAATCAACTCTATCATTTGACTTGATTATAAACGGCTAGTTCGTAGAAAACAAAGCAAGCTTCTGATTTAATTACTGATACTGGCTGCTTTAATGTGGTTTTTAACACCTTGACTCCAGGTGATGAGTGGTTCATCAAACACAACCAACACATACAGTACAGTAGGCAAAGAGTGAAGTTGAAAGCTGGCGACTTGTACATTTGTACAACCCTCAAATTACATTATGGCAGGTCTTAAATTCGATTCATAGTGTGCATGTGTGTCCAAGTCTTGGACACATGTTGCATTTAGTTGTCATGGCTACTGTATGCTCATTGATGGCTTGCTGGATTATAGTGGGCACTTAGAATGAAAGAAAATATAAAAACACTTTCACGTTTGCAAATAATTTTGTGAATCCTTCAGAGAACACTATTAAGGATAAAATATTCAGTACAGTATGTGTGTGTGTGTGTGTGTGTGTGTGTGTGTTTTGGTAATGCTGGTTAGACTTGTGCACTAGCTTCAGCATCTGCTAGTAAATTGGTCCTGTATGAAGGTTAGCAATGGGGCTAGAAGCTAACATTTGTCCTTTGCTGATTATACACTTTTAGAGTTGGTGACCCGTAGTCATAATCTGTGCGCTTTTAATTCGCTATTTTATGTCTATTTAATACAAATAAATACGTTTAGGTTGGTCAGTCGTCTTCTAAACTAACGGCTTAAGTTAAGTTAATTTTGGGTGATATTTCTGATTAAGCTGCATTTGACTCTAGAAACTGAACGCATACAGTAATAATGCTCCAACAATGGAGAAACAATACTGTTCCTACCACTGTACAAATCTCAGTGGTTGTTCAAGCCAAACCAGGACTTTTGATTGTGCAGGATAACAAAATATACAGTAGTTATGCAAATAAAACACTGGCAAGTCGCGGTGGTGTTGTGATTAGCATTGTCGCCTTGCACCTCCAGGTGTAGAGCAAGGTCAGGACTGTACGAGGGATGTGGCAAGATGTGTCCCTTTCACAAGTTTGTAGCAATTTATATCTGTTGATTTTTAATGATCAGGCATTCCACACACTGAATGTTCACAGCAATGGGATCTGAGCCACTTCGGCCGTCATTCACGGTCGTATGGCCTTTTTAAAACTGTTCGCACCATTTTTACTGCGGCTAAGAGTCTCATCATCGTATAGTGCTCGAAGTCTGCTGAAAATTTTAATCACTCCCATTCATGAGGAAATTTTTATCACAAGTCCCAGCTTTACTTGAACACCCCTGGTACTTTATAGACCTGATAGAGATTACAGAGTTTCCAGTGGTCGACAATGACACTGGAGGACAATTTAAGTAATCTTTTTTTTTTTTCTATGTCGATTCACGCATCAATGCGATTAACACTAATCCGCCATCTAATTTCTGTCACATTGTTTCGCTTTTTATCCCTGTAGAGAAGCAATAACGTGGCTAACACAATATCCGATGTGTAATTGTGATGCATTGCAATCATGTTTGTAAGTGTTTTTCCTATCTCAGGTGGGATGTTTTGCTAAAGCTGGCTTTTACACAACCTTTAATTTTGTCCAAGCATTGAAGCAAATATTGAAACAGCAGGAATTTGCTATTTTTTGTTTTCCCCAATATATTTTTAATCACTCTTCATGGCATTAGGAAATAAAATATCAAGCAAGTGTTCCAGCTATGACCATATTTGTTGTTATTAATGTTTTATTAGGCCTGTCTGGTGGTGCAGTCTTGCTTTCTCACAGTGTTCCAGGTTTTGACTGTGAGCTTGTGGAGAGTTTTGCATGTTCTCTGCATGTTTGCATCGGGTTCCTTCGGGCTCTCAGGATTAAACATTCATCAAGTCGAACCAGGAGAATGGTGCTGAATTTCAGAAAGGTTTTACCCGTTCATTCTGTGTGTGTGTTGGAAGTTCTGCAACAATTTACAGCCCTAGAAGGCGGTAGAGAAAGTAGAATAGAGGGACAAAAAAGGATGAGGGCCTGATGCCATATGGAATGCCATATGGGGTGTTATCAACTCTGAACTCTGAACAATGCATCTTCGGAAACAGCCAGCAATTTAAAACAATACTAATATGAGATCAAATACATGAATAAACACAATAGGGCACATCATTAAAAAAACAACTACATATTTGGGTTATTTCCTTTATCCGGATTCCTGCACCTGCTTAAAAACATTGGATGCAGAAGGGTCACTGGAACAAGCTCTGGATTCACCTGACCTAGGCAGATCATTATCACATGTTTGGCCTATTAAAGGTGTTCCTGGGAGGCTAGTGTTCCAGATGTGAAACGATCAGTACGATCATCGCACGGCATCCAGAAAAAAAAACTTTCCACCTTGATGGTATCCAAGCACTAGTGAAACACTGGGATAAGTGCATTACAGAACATTCTGCACAACGTTGAATGCCCCTGGTAAAAAAGAACATGCTTAGGAGGAAATAGTTGTTTATGGCTGCTACAATGTAAGATGTTCCTTTTTTTGAATCTCCATGACTAAGCTTGACTTAGTCCGAGAAATCAGATATTCATTAATAACACAGCTTTTTCTTTCTTTTTTTTTATTTTATACACTCTAATTTGTCTTAACCTCATTACCAAGAAGGAACCTTTCTTAAAACACAGAACATCACTCTAACCTCGTGTCATCTCCATAACATTCAACTTATTTTCCACATAAGAGATGAATTTTGCCTTGTTTGTTCGAGGGCCTCAAACTCTGCTGAAGCTTTTCTGTCCCATTTAATGTCTTGATTAATCAGTAAATGGATGGTGGATGCTGTGTTATCGTTTCGTTTAACAAAAAATAGCTTCCAGCACACATTTCATTACCTCTCATTTGCTCACTGAAGAATTCTTGTCTGTGAGCAATGTGTGCGCGCTTTTAAAAAATTAGGAAAACACTCATTTTAAACAAGCTGACGTGGAAATCTGGCAAACAAACCCATAGCAGTCTTTAATATTGGACTAAATATTCACTTTTCATTATTCTTTATTTTACCTGCCAGTTGCTCAGTTCACTCCACACAACATACAGGAGATAAACTACAGATTTAAACTTGTTTTTGACATAAGACTTGTTTCCGTATATACAGTACAATTAAAAAAATTAAAAAAAACTCATGTTAATCGATTAGGATCTTACTGTCTGGAAAGATTGGCTTTAAGAGTAGTGTAGAGACTTCTTCCTGCACCTTTAAGGGTTAAGTTTTATGGGTTCTTGATTCTACAGATATTCTCCGAAGTCTTTGTGACACTGTAGTCAAAACTGAGACGTCTACATAAGCTTTCATGACAACTGACATAAACATAAATAAACATTTTCTAAAGCTTCTGTGCGAACTGTATTTGGCAAATTTTTACCAAAGCATTATTAAATCGTCAAATATGATTGGTTTTCCATCCATCATGAAGACTACGTATTTTGGGAGCCTGAACCAAGGAATTAACTTAGACTGCATGTTTTTGTAGGAGGAATCGAGAGTACCTGGAGAAAACCCACCATCTTTGGAAGGAGTCTACAGTTTCAGCACTTCGTTAGTATAAAAGTTAAACCAAATAACCTTCTTTAGGTTCAAGGCATTTGCACTTTGCTGCTTTTTAATAGGATGACATGCTGGGTAATTCTGCCATCCCAACTACACCAGCGGAGTAAAAAGGGAAAAAATGATGATGATAAGGAAATAACAATTGCAACGCAAGTTTTAAATTTGTGTGTGGATTTTAATACATTGCATGTGAATAAATGTAGAACAAGCCGTTTTAAATCAAGAATTATAATCCTGTGCAATTTGAAATGAATAATACAGTATGAATGGTGTAGAACATTCCTGGATGTGCTGTTGGAGAAAAAGAATCAACTTTGCAGTGGTAAGAGTAACTCCTGCTTGGTGTCATGGAATTGTTATATACATTTATATATATAATAAGTAAGAGATTTAATAAAAGAATAAGAGACACTGAGATTAAAATTTAAAATACAAATGCCCTTATGATAACGATCATATGTTAGAATATGTCTGTGCCGAACCTAGTGTTTACTTTTTAATTTGTTGTCAACAGCGTTTTTTTTGTATTTTTTTCTATTTCATCTTACTAGCAGATTTTTGAGGTCATTCAAAATGCTTCGCATAAGCAAAAAGGATGAAATCAGCTTATAAAAACATAACTATTAAGTAAAGAATAATACTGGCATAAAAAACATACTCTCCAAGTGCATGCAAACACACAGTGGTCATGATTTAAGTAGATCAGCTAACAGCTATTTAAAAGCCAAAGCCAAGGTAGAGAAATCATTAAGGATCCTGTGAGCCATGTAGAGATGCTTGCACATGATAAGCGTGATGGGTTTTAATGGCTCAGCCATGTTCGGCCAGGCACCACGCAGAAAAAGCACGTCTAAAAAGATCCTAGTGTTCGAAGTGAATTTGTCTAAATGGCCCAGAAATGCTGGTGGTGTGCAGTATGTTCAAAAAGCTTCCCCAAAGTACCTGGATGATGTATCTATTTCCTCAAGTAAATTGTGTTTCCTTGGGTGTATTTTAAATATCCCACCTAAGATCCTTCACAACCTGGCCAGGATAATGTGCTTCATGAGAGCGAATCAGACATTCGTGCAGCAGAAACACAGTGGCTTAAAAGTAAGCATTTTCAAACCGGACCTCCATGGATAGGGGTTCGAAACTGCTCTATACTGTTGTATTTGTACAGTATAGTGGTTTAATGTTCTCCCTGTGCTCCCACAGTCCCAATACATGCAAGGCGAGCTAACTGGTATTTCTAAATTGCCCATGTGCTTGTTTACTATGCAGAGTTCTCCATCTTGTTCTCCAAGTTCTCCGGATAGGGTCCAGGTTCCTTGTGACTCTGCACAGAAAAAGGAGTATATATACTAAAAGGATGCTTGAGGGATGGATGGATTGATGAATGGATGGATGTTCTTGCAATATTTTTAATTGTAGGTAATAGAAATAGGCATTTCCAAAATGCTAGCTTTAGCATAACTTGGATATTGTTTAGCATTACTTCTGTTTTAACTGTTCTGTCCTTTATTCCTTTAATTTAATATGATTTTTTCTTGTTAAACAAGCTGATATAAAAAGACCTGCTTTTGATTCTTACCATTTAGTCCGGTTAATAACTTTTTTTCAACAACTTGAGTTGTTCACGTGTGCGGTCATGTTGGCTAACCATCCAAATTTCAGTGCTGCGAATATCCGCTTCACACAAACGGCTTGAAAAGACTGCCGTTGTGTTTGTCGATGATAATATCTATACAGGAGGATTAGATTAGAGGATTAGGGGATTCTTCTCATCGTACTCGAGCTTTGCTTCACTGATATAACCCACAGTGCTCAAAAGGTCATCCACATGAATGGAGGGATCCAAGGCTTCAAGAAAACTGCTCTCAGTAGTGATGAGCGTTTTTTTTTATCTGACTGCCAAGTTTAGTTTTCTTCATAACACAGTGGTGTACTTTGCTATTAAACCACAATAGAGTTTATTTAAGACTCGTGCCATTAGACTGAAATAACCTGCTATAAATGGGTCATGAGTTGTCATGCTAGTTCAACTATAGGATGTAGAGTGAGCTACAGTACAATTGCTACTGTATCATAGTTACCATAGTTACCATATCATGACAGCATGCGTCACATCCTATCCCTTGTTCCATTGTGCTCTAGTTACAGTATGTGCTTTTAATAAAATGCATTGACGCATTATAGCCTACACACGGTTCTCGTCGAGTAAATCCATATCAGCCATTCTTCTTCTTTTTGTTTACCAGTATGGCAGATGAACAAAATATAGGCCTGCATTTAAGGTTACATTTTATGATGTTAATAATCTATATAGATATATTACTAAATGTGAAAAAATTTGATAGTGCAATTTCTGTTTTTTAAAAATGCGTAGATCCAGCATTCTGAATTGGATTTTCTTGCACAGTTTTTGCTCCAATTTATGTCTTCTCACGGTCTCAAACAACATTCTCCAAAATCCAGAGTCTGTACTACAAGCAACTTCATCTAGCCCCACTGTTGTCTCGGTGCCAACAGGTAGTAGTAGGTGGCCTCGGAAAGCGTTAGTCTCCATCCAGAAAATTAGTTAATTTTAGCTTTAACTTCACTTAACTTTCTCCACTTTTTGGCGCCGACTGAGACCTGGATAACCACCGATAATAAACTGACATCATCCGTTCTGTGCTTTGCTAATATTTTTTCTAAGAATTCAAAAGAAACAGGACGACATTAATTCTGTCCAAAAAATTAACCCTTGAACTATCTCACCCACACTCTTGTTTTTGAATTCTAGATTAATACTGCACGATATCTACCTTTCCACTTACATCTTCATATTTCCTAGTGCCCATCCTTCCCGCCTGGGTATCTTTATAAAGTTCCACTCTTCCTGTCACTTATATACTCTCTGTAGTTCTTGTCAACAACTCTTCATATGCCACCTCAACTTGCTGCAAACTCTACTCCTCCTTTTTTACCCACCTTCCAGGTGAAGAACCTTCAAACATGATTTCTGATTCCTTTTCTTCTCTATTGCCCACAATACTGCCTTTTATTTTTGTTTGTGTTTTCAATTTTCATTTCTCCTGTCTTTCTTCTAAACTGAGAAATACTTCTAACCCTGAGATCTGGATGTTATACCTGATAAATAGCAACAAAGGGAAGTTGTAGAAAACTTGGTGCTGATTGCCTCTTATACAGTTATTCAAAAGTCACTACCCCCTCTTTTCATTCTATGTGTTTTTCTGGTGGTTCTCAGTATTACACCAATACAATGTCAGAACTTTTTGCATTATCTATTTAACAAAAAAATTATATGTAGGGAATACTTGGTACCCCAAATGATTTAATAGTCTGTAGATCCACCTTAAGCAGCAATAACTTGAAGTAAGCATTTCCTGTATAACTCTCAAATCGCATGTGGGGGGATTTTGTGGGGAGTATACAAATCATACTGGTTCAGTCTTTTTCTAATTGTGCTTTCATAGACTTTAACATTTAATATGCTCACTGAGGGATGTACTGACTGTGATGTAGCTCTTGGGTTTTCTAGGGTCTGACCTAGGATCTAGGGTTCTGGGGTTTCTAGGGTCTAACTTTTAACCATGAAATTGAACCTCTCCTCTAATGTGATGATTGCTATAAGATATTTTTTTCAAAGTAAGCCTTGATGTCACTGACATCTGATCTATGGAAGCTCCACAAAGGTTCTTCATTCCTTAGCCGTCTCTGTTCAACTCCCTACTCCTTTTTAACTGCTGACTTTGCAACCACAATCTCAAGGATCCTTCAAAAGAATATCAACTAAATCAGCTCATGTGTCAGTTACTGAAAAAAAAAAGCATATGCTATTAGCCTAACTACCATCTCTATTTGATTGATTTTTAACCTTTCAAAAGAAATCATCCTGTATTTTCTGCTGTCCATCCTCATGAGCTTTGGAAGACCAAGCATGATAGTGATTTGCTTTATATCTAGAAGAATGGTCCCTTCAGCTGACATGCCAGAGATCCATGCAGACTCTCCACAGGTGTTGGTCAGTCCATGATCATCTTCCATCTTTCCTCTCAGAGTGATGTCACACCCTTATATTATCTTTCACACTGGTTCCATGCTGATAACACTTAACCCATGTGCTCTTCCTCCCTCAGACACTCATATTTCACCTTATCTCAGAATGTCTAGGAGGCATCTATTCATGAACAGTTACTGCAATTCTCTGTAGATAATTGACGATGCATGAAGAAGGATTCTTGGATTGTACAGTACCATCTGTTCTTCCACACATCCTTGGTATGACTCCTTACCAAATACATACAGTATCCTTCTCTTATCATATTCATATGTCTCTCCAATACAAGGTTAACAAGATCTGACTATGTTTCTCCATAAAGGCCATTTGGGTGCTTTTTGAAAATGGACTTCTGCAATTCACTCTTGGAAGGGAATCTCCTGTCAGGGGTAATCTAGGAGTAATCCAATCTGGGCTTGACAGGTGACTGAACAAGCACTTAAATGGTCTGGATGGAGCTATGGAAGGAGAATGTATCTGCATAGCTTGTTTTTAAGCACTAGTTTCCTGCATTATATTTTTAACATGGATGCACGTTTAGAAAGATGGAAAAATGGACAAATGTCATCTACTTTAAGGCACTCATCAAACCACATTCTATTTGAACTATTCCACAGGACGCTCATTCCCTAAATTGGCCTACAACAAGACAATTCTTTATTTTAATACCAAGATGGTGAAATGAACTTGATATGGTTGCAAAATAGCTACCTCACTGCCTGGGTTCAAACACAGATTTCTGCTAAGATCTAAGTGCTTAAGTGGGAACTCATCAAGTTTGATGCACAAATGTTTTCAATATACTACCTTGTTTCTATTTAACAAATTCTTAGCTTAATGGTATTTTTATACTTTGACCCATTGGATAGGGGCATCTGATGAATGCTAAAAAGGTAAATGTAACATCATTTCTCACCATTGTTTCATTAGATCACAATGGTTCGCACTGTTGCCTTGAACCTCCAGGGTTATGGGTTTGAGGTCTGGGTACATGGTGTTAAATGTTCGCTCCTTGTGGATGGTGGGTTTCCTCCCACAGTTAAAAGACATGCATTTTAGGCTAATTGGCATTTCCACATTCTGGATAGTGTGTGCGTGAGTTTGTGTGTGCTTGTGTCCCAGGTGTACTCCGCTAGTGCCACCAGTCCCCTGCGATAGACTTCAGGCCTCCCGTAACCCTGTACAGAATAAGCTATATTGAGAATGAGTTTGAGCATGAGAGTGAATGGAACACTGATGTGTTTTTCCTTCAGTCAAGTCCCTAAAGCATGTGAAAAAAGCAATTACGCTCAGGACTAAAACAAGAGATCCAGGAGCATATAAGTGAGGTGGTCTTGGTCCGTTTCCAAGAGCAAGTCAATTGCACTGGCAAAACGGCTCGACTCTGAATCGACCTGGCTGCAGGAACTGACCCACGGTTGCAGCATTATTATTATAATTATTTGTAGGTATAAGATGCTAAAATAAGCCAGAGTGCAAAATTGTTTTCCTTTTGTTTAGTTTAATAATTTAACAAAACGAAACCCAGATTAAGCCTTTTTTTTTTGAAGGAAAACATAATAAAACATAGATTAAACACACATTAAGACATATAATAGAAAGAATTTGGGATGTTGAATGCAGATGGAGATCCAGTGCAGAGGCATTTTGCCCAGTCGGCTTGAGGGGGAACCTGCCCCATCAATTTTTTTTTCAGATTAAATGGCTGTGGAAGGGGCCAGGGGTAGCTCAGTGGTTAAGGCATTGGACTACGGTTTGGAAGATCCCAGGTTCAAACCCCACAACCACCAAGTTGCCACTGTTGGGCCCTTGAGCGCGGCCCTTAACCCTCGACTGCTCAGATGTGTAATGAAATAAAAAAAAATAACAAATGTAAGTCGCTTTGGATAAGAGCGTCTGCCAAATGCCTAAATGTAAATGTAGAAGCTGTTAAATTCTATTTTTTTTTTACAGTAGGTGATTTAATTAGCCTTATACAAATTTGAAGCCAAAGGTGTTTTTTTTATATGTTTATATTCTTATTTGCAGTCTGAATGTTGCACACAGTCTCCCCTCTCTGTTCAAGGTATTTCATTGATTCAGATTGAGAGCGTCAGCTAGTGGACGCTCACCAGCACGGCTTTCAAGGACCCAAGGACCCAAGCGGATACACAATCAATCAAAGAAGTAGGAATGAAAAACAAAAGAAACAATCGAGTATGAATCAATTAATCTCAACAACAATAAACAGCCTAAATAAGTCATTTCTACAATAAATACCATTTAAACATTTTACTAAAGAAAGAATGATTGTGATAAACATGCTGTATATGAACAGAAGTACAGTATAACCAGAGATGTTGTAGATATCAGATGTAATAAAGTCAAATAAATTAGTTTATACAGTAAAAAAAATTGATGGCAATGTCCTATAATTGTGCAAAAAAAAAAAAAAAAAAACATTAGTATAACATGTATCTGTTAAGTGATACATGAGTTGAAATAATCCTTTTACTTCTCGTCAGATCTTATCTCTCCAGACTGAAGTCACGATGACATTTTATTAGCCTCTAGCTGGAAGATTGCCCACTCTGTCAGTCTTTTGATTATTATAAAGGCAATGAGAATGTGTGACAGGCAAAGGTGTGATTCACAATAGTAAATGACACACTGTCAGGTCGAGCAAGTGTGTTGAGTGGCTATTAGATGATCTCATGACTGACCTCATCATCACATACGAGAGATTTGTCACTGTGCTAGCATTATGGTGAATATAAGAAAAGTCACAACAGTAGTGAGAACCTTACACACTGATGGTGAACATATGCAAATAATAAAAAAAGAGTCTGTTTAATGCTTAGCAAAACATCAAGGAATCATTTACAAACATTTTTTTTCCTGTTTATGGGTTTTGTTATTTATGAGCAAGTCTATTTAAATTTAATTTATTTGATGTTTAAATTATACTTTTATTGGAAAAAGTCTTAATATAATACTTCACTTCTTTATTATGTAATGTTCAGCATTAATTGAACCAAACGATGCTTTTTTTTTTCTTTTTTGTATGGCCATAAGCACATATACTGCAGATGGTATTTGACAATTATGGAGGCAGTTTTAAGTGTGAAAGCAATTATAGCCAAGTGTTTTATGACCACACTATGTACTGCATTGCAGAGGGAAACCTTTAGGGACTTTAAGGCTGCACACTGCCACACTGCTTTATTTGATTTTTTAATTCATAGCATAAATAAAATTTCATTTAATTCTGTAAATAGACTAGAATTGTTAACATTTATGTCACAGGCTTTAAAACCAGGCCATTGTTATGCATGTCTGACCTGGAAAGGGGAGACATATTGCAGATTTCAAACATAAATAAATAAATAAATAAATAAATAAATAAATAAATAAAAATCTTAAGAAAAAAATAGTGAGATAACCAAGCTGATAAAAAAAAGACAAACACAAAGGGGATCTCTCAACAGTAAAAAAAAAACAGAGGAAAAATAATAATACAAAAGTATACAGACAATAAATACACGCAATCAATCAATAAATAAAAAAAAATTATAAAGCAAATGTAAGATGAAAACAAACCTGTGTTTAAGGTTTAAAAATAGTAATTAGTAAATTAAGTACAGGTGAGTTTGATTACTTGAGAGGTTGAAAGCAGAGGATTCAGGGAGGTTTTTTTTCTGTCTTTTCAGTAATTATTTACTTGAAGTCTGTATAATTAAGCAAAATCACCAGCACTCAATATCAGCACGGCCTTGAGTGTAATGTTATTTAATTATACAGCTTTCAACAGTCAATAAACGCCATTTATTATCAACAGATTATTATTTGTTTGTTTATTTAACCAGTTATTTTGCTCCTCAAACATTCGCCTCCCTGCTGGGATGAAAGAACTAACCACGATGGGCGGAGCTTATGACCCATAGTTAAGCGACTGACAGTGTCATTAACACAGTGGAAGCAGTTTAAAATTCATAGCAGTACTCTGTAGCCGGAAGTTAAGGAGAATAAACCATGGAGGTGTTGGACTTTTGGGTTTCAAAGTTGAATCCCAAATAACATAAAATGGAAAGCTAGTACACTATGTACTGTATAGTAGGGTGTAAAATAATATATTTAACACACTGAGTAGTGCCCTAGATCAGGAGTTAATTAGGGAGTTGGGATTCAGCCTCGCGTTAGAATCTTGTTAGTTTTGTAGGCTTAGGCGTAAATAACAACAACACTGACAGACAATTTGGAACGGCATAGAAGCATACGAAGGAAACATAATACTATGAGAAGTGGTTTCCTGCTGAAAGTGCTCCTGTGA
This sequence comes from Clarias gariepinus, assembly GCF_024256425.1. Classification (NCBI taxonomy): domain Eukaryota; kingdom Metazoa; phylum Chordata; class Actinopteri; order Siluriformes; family Clariidae; genus Clarias; species Clarias gariepinus. Next base: position 27,889,142 of record NC_071113.1, on the reverse strand, counting down.
CTGGTTTTGAATGTGGGTTTTGACTGTACAGACTTACTTTCACCCATGCTGCGACCCACAGTTAGTCTAATCTGTGAGTGAAACCTATTGGTAAACATTCCAGTGCTGTTATGCCCTATATCACCACTTGTGGAATGATTCTTATCTAATTAGATTACTCGGTCGGACCTAACTGTTGTATATTAAGACAATAAGAGATTGTATGGCAGATGGCCAACAGGAGTCTCTAGTGTCAGCGGCAAAGTGTGTAAGTACTTAGCACTGTCCTCCCACATGTAACGATGCATATCTCACGAGGGGTAGAGCCGCGCAAGGATGCTTTGCACTGTTTGGAATGGGCAGATCCGCAGGCTGCTTCCACGCGGAGTTCTAAACAGTCGAAGTTGCGGGCATTTATAGACACGCGGTTGCCAGGCAACGCCGCAATCGGCCTGGATATGCTGCACCTGGCCGTTTGCCTACTGTATATAAGGGTCCTGATACTGCCACACGATGTGCGGATTATTTAGGTAGCACCGTAAGGTATCAGGGCCAAGGACCAAAGACAAAGAAAGAAAGAAAAAAAGAAAGAAAGAAAGAAAGAAAGCCCCAGCCTCTGCCTTCCTAAGAGCACTTTCAGATTAAGTATAAAGTTTGCACAAAAACACAACCCCCTCTCTCTTCCCATAAATCCTTGGTAAGTGCAAACGCCCCGAGAAGATATAGTTTTTGTTTTGTTTTCCAGAGCTCTGTCCGTTCGTACGTTTGTTCTTAGTTTTCATTTGTTTCCTTTTAAATTCTCTTAATTAATAATCCCATGCCATCTCCAAACGGGAAGGTCTTCCAGTGCGTATCATAAGCACTCTCACAGCCTCCTATTTCGTTGTTCCCCTCTAAAGCCCTCAGGGCTCTTATAACCAATATAACATCTCGTGGTGCGGCTTTCCATATTGCGCCAAGTAACAGCACAGTCTTCAGATTAGCCTGATTGGCAGTACATTACAGTAGCATGTACCCCACCTCGTGCCCTGGGGTAGGCTTCATGACTTTTTATCATACAGAATAAAGCGGTAAAAAGATGAAAGTGAGTGAGTCTCTAGTGTCAGCTCTTTGTACATCTTAAAGTTTTATGACACTCTGAATTTATTTATCTACTTATTTATTAGACTTAAGGTTTGTAACATGACCTTTTTTTTTAATTGTTGTTTTAATAACTTCACCAGAAAAATAAAAAGAGAGGCTGGTGAGGGAACAGCTCTTTATAGCTGCTTTAATGCAAGTGGGAACACAGGCTAGCCCTCGGGTCGTGGAGAAGATCCTTAAACCTAAGACTCCTTTAGAGCTTTTTATAGCACCTTCACTGAAATAAGGTATTACTTATTTACTATGTGAAGATGACTTTAGTATAAAGAGTTTATGATTATAAGGCTTCAACTTAACTAAGGTCCTAAAGAAAGTCCTAAAGTTAACGTCTTTATATATAAGCACTCAGTTACTTTGACTTATCCTCTATACCACCTGTCCTGTATCATGTCATGAGGGTCCTTCATCCTTTCCCAGCACAGGTCAGGGTACTCCCTGGAAACACCAATTAGCCTACATGTTTTTGGAGTGTAAGAGAAAGCTGGAATACCCGGAGGAAACCCACCAAGCGCAGGGCAGAGGTCCAGACCTGGATACAGGCTGGAATCGAACCTTCCACCCTGGAGGTGTAAGGCCACAGTGCTAACCGTTACGTTACTATGCCGCTTAAATATAAGTAAAATGGTTAAATAGCATGTTTTTTATATAAAATAATAATAATAATAAAAACACCAAGATAGAAAAGGAATAAAGCACTTCAAATCATCTACTTAGAGATGTGCACATCAACTATATTTAGATTGCATTACACTTTAAAGTAAGTGTTTATTTTCCAGTAACACCAGGCCACCGTTATACTCCCTACTTACTGTAGATACAATAATGTACAAAAGAATCATAAAAATGTTACTTATTCCTGTTTTTATGGTTATATTATAATATGGCCACTGTTGTAAAAAAAAATTCCAATATTTAAATTAATAGTTGATCTATTGTACAGTAAACACCTTTCATGTTTTCCTCCATGCTGTACAATATAAGGGTTAAATACACATCATAAAATCTGCTAACTGAGAGAACACTTAGCAAATAATTAACAACTGACATTAGCTGTAATGGGATGCATGATAATGACAGCTATCATAATAATTACTAGCACTGATAATACCACCATCTTATATCAGTGGGTGTTAAATGTCATAACAGCTTGTTATAGCAGTTGACATTTTTAGAAGACGAAGTCTTTTATTTTGTCACATATACAGTACATTACAGCACAGTGCTCTCATGTCTTTTATCAGATATCCCAGCTTGTTAGGAATTTGTGGTCAGAGTGCAGGGTCAGCCGTGACACAGCAGCACTGGATTAGAAACCAGTTAAGAGTCTGGGGCTTGAACCTCCAACCTTCTTATCAAATGCTTCATGATGGTTTGGATCTACACATGAGCTTCTAGTGATCCAGAGCATTCAATTGAATGCTTTTAGCCTTAATGCTTTTAGCCTTAATGCTTTTAGCCTTGAGCCACCACTGTTCACTAAAATATGAGATTGTTTCATAAATTTGGACGTCAACCATGACGTCAACCAGCGGCCAGGCATCATGTACTGTATATCGGTCAAGTTTAAATAAGATGTATATGCTGCTATATTTTCCATCACATGTCAATGACAGGTGACATGTTGTAGGATTTATGTAACATTTGAACATTGCAGAAAAAACATTTTAGAAAGTCATAACTCTATTCTCATTCTGACAACCTTTTGGCAGTGCAACTCTTCATCTATACAAAGATAATACTTAACATATTCTCCATCGCAAACCATTTAAAAATACCCTTTGTCGCAGATGATGGTCTTCCACTGTGCTACAGAATGTTTATGCAGATGACATCACTGACAATGTGCACAGATAGATGAAGAAGTTTAAAGAAGGGGAAACCAGCACTGAAGATGAACCACACAGTGGGAGACCATCAACTGCAACAAATAGGATGTTTTTTTAAAACAGGTGTTTAAAAATGAATGTTGGGTTTATCCAAACATCATTTATTTATATTAAATAAAATAAAATAAAATAATTTTGATTAAATTAAAGAAATAGAAACAAATTATTTACTGTCACAGGCTCCAAAGTGCTTAAAGATGCAATTTAAAAATCACATCTGTTGCAAGCACTCAGCATCACCAGTATACTAATCACCGGCCTTATCACCTGTCATCATCTGCACCTGTTTCTCACTGGTTCATGTCTTAAGTTAACTGGTTTTTGTGCTTGGATGATTCATATTCCAAACAAACTCTGCTCAGGTACTGGGACTGAACTGAAAATGAGAGCCAAAAACTTGCCAAAAACAAGAGCCAAAAATGTCCTTCAGGAAGCCTGGGGAAATCTTCTTCAAAACTATTTAAGAAATACAAGAATGTACATATTACCAAAGACAGCTCTTTGGAAGCAAATTATGAAGAAATAACAGGTGGTTTAAGACTTTCACACTGTAGTGTTAATAAATAATAATAATAATAATAATAATAATAATAATAATAATAATTATTATTATTATTATTATTATTATTATTATAATCTTTTAAAAATAATAATAAATAAAGATTATACCTACTGTTGCATTACTTTCAGTCCTCATATGTTTACTTATTGCCAGCATTTTTCCAAATAAACAAAACTAGACTTTAGTATTTATTTTATTTATCATCGTCATCATTGTTTAAAATATTTAACATAAACTTGCCCATATTTACTTTCTTTTGTAAATATAATGGTTTTATAAAAAAAGAAAAAAAGGGTTGGTATAAATAATCCTGCCTATGTGGCCAGGTTCTGAAATGCAGCCTCATTTTTTTTTTGTTTTTAATTGAAGACGCAATATAAGTGTTATTAATGCGACACATGCCCAAATAAAACTAACCACAGGGCTCATATTGCAGAACAACAAAACAAAACTCTTTCAATAAAGAAAGTTTAGCAGCAGCTTTACTCTCTCTACCTCAAAATGAGCTTCCAGCTATGGCAATAATTGATTTCTTTTCTATTTTCCCAGCTGAACCAAATTTTTCTTGTTCCACCTCGTGCAACCTTTAAGAGAAATCTAATTTGTTTGGAGAATTTGCAATTATTAGCTGGCTACAATATGAAAACTGTTTTTTTTTTTTTCCGTGAATACTGCAGTTGAAAATAATACTTTAATTCTATTGTTCATTTTCCTACTAGTTTTTACTGATTTTAACATTGTTTTTAAAACTCAAACAATAAATTATATCACTATAATAATTATTAGTGTCCTACACTGTACTCACAATATATGTTTTAAGTAGATTAATAGATTAATTGTACTTTTAAAAATCTATTGAAAAATTAATGCCATACCTCTTGCTAATCAATCATTTGTAAACTAGTCCCCAAACTTATAATAATATCCTTTCAGTTTTAATACAACTGTAATGATGATGAGCCTGATATATAGGTAACATTATTATCCTTTGTAATAAGTCACTTGCTTTAAGTGGATAAGTATTTTACTTTCATCATTACATTTTGATTTATTAAATTCAGAAGCAAATATTGAAGTTCATCTTTCTAAACTAATTTAGTAATTACCTAATTGTCTATTATGAAGTCATAAAAAATGTTTAATAGAAATTAAGTAATAGCAGTACATAATCATGTATTTTTCTTATTTTAATAACAATTATGTTATTAATTTACAGTAATAGGTAATGGAGTTGTCAGTAACAGATGAATACTTACGGTGAAGTTAGAATCTGCTTGTGTGTTATTTACAGTAAGTGTTACCAAAAAAATTGACTGAGTGACTTTTAGAAGCAAAACAGCAATCAAAGTTTGTGGTTTAAATAAAGAAGAAATTCCAAGAATGATTGATTGATTGATTGATAGATAGATAGATAGATAGATAGATAGATAGATAGATAGTAATGTTTCAGACATCAAAAGGTTCAAATTACAATAAAAAAAATATTAACATTAAAAACGATACATTGTTTCCAATAATACAGTCAGAACTTTTTTTAGAACTGCACATTTAGGTGCATTAATAAAGTGATAAGTTGCATTATAATAAAAAAATATAATGTTCCTACCTACATTATAATTGTATATACAGGTGGATATTTATGGGATGCTTAGTCAAAGTACTTAATATTATTATCATTACTATTATTATTTCTTTTTTCCCTGAGGTTCTCCCTAATTTAGCCATCTCTCTGTTAGGACACACCCACCATGGTGACAGTTACTAACCCAGATGTGTGAAGACTAGCAGATGCTTCCTCCAAAACACTGCATTTTTTTGAAAGCATCATTGAAAACGGTGTAACACTATCCCCCTGATAGCGTTAGCTCATGAAATGTCCATGATTAAATAAAGTCACTATATTTGAGTTAGACGTGTGGATCTGCTATTCCTCTCCCCTCAGAGAGCATGGCCAATGTGGTCTCTAAACTCCTGGCTACAGAATCACACAGGTAATGAACTCATGACCTCCAGATGATATAGCGAATGTCTTTTCATTATGCAACCTTGGACACTAGGGTGTCCAATCCAATCCTTAGTGGGGGGGTTTATCCAGATTCCAATCTTGGATCATAATAGCCTATAAGGTTTATGGTTTCTGTTTGGTTGGAATGAAAACCAATATCCCACTCTGGATGAGACTTGGCACACCTGGTTTACATAGAATGGTAAAAAATCAACTACAAAAAAAAAATAAAATAAATCAACATACACAGTATATCAGCGTGAGAATGAGTGTGCGAATGTGTGTATGTGTCTTTGCCCCATGATGGATTGGCACCCTGTCCAGGACCCTATGCTTGTGCCCACCTGGGATAGGCTCTAGGCCGTCCGTGACCCTGTAAACAGGATAAAGGGGTATAGATGATGAGTGAGTGAATGGGAGTGTTGCAGAGCTAGGCCACATTTAGATTTATTATTATTATTATCATTATTATTAATTTATTAATTAATTATTTTTTTAACTAGAACCCATATTAACTTAAACACAAACCTTGAATTTGAACTAAAACTGTGTAGACGGCTGACAAATGCAACTTTTCTTTTCCTCCTTATCTTGCAGTTTGTTGGTTGTATAATTATATAAATAAAACGAGAACTTAAATCCCCTCTACGCTTGAAGTGAAGCTAAATTTAGAGTCAGCATTTTGGGTCTTTTACATATGACACACACTGTGTTTTAGATCATCGCCGCTTAATTATTGATATGGAATATCCAAAGCGTAAATATTTTAAAAGCCTCTAGAGCTGCATTATCCAGGCCACACACACATAAACACACACACACACACACACACACACACACACACACACACACACACACACACAGAGAAAAAAGACTAGTTTACTATGTCTTTTAAAATGTATTCCTAACAGCTTAAAAACTTGTTGAAAGGGACACAGACAGATTTGACAGCAGCACAAAAGAATCCTTAAAAAGCCGTCCTTGTTTAATGCGCAAATTTATAGATTTTTATTCCCCCCCCTTTTTTTGGGGGGGGGGGGGGGGTAAGCTCTTATTTTAACACCAGTCCTTCACACTTGGGTCCACACAGGGAGCAGTGCCAGTCTGAGCTGGCATCCATCCACATCCACACATTCGGGGATGTGAATCGCTGTCATCCAAGTGCAAGGTTATCTGAGTTTAAACCATGATTGAGGCAAATGTTTAACGAGCAAACAGGAAGCTCAAGACCAAGGATTTGTTTCATTCACATAATAAACGCTCAAGCGCCATTCACGAATACATGCGTAGGCTGATATTACGTTCTTCGGTGAAGGATTTACTCATGATCTCTTTGAGGCTGGATTTGAGAAACCGGAAGCCTCGGGCACAGTTACGTTTCTGAGCGGAATGTTAAGTTTAATTCGCAGTTAAATACAGTGAAACAAACAAATCAATATTCAATTAAAAGGAAATTCAAACAATGGAATCCTGCAAGACTGGAAAGAGATAAATTACTTTTACTTACAGGGCTTTTCCCTGGCACGTTCAGGCTTCAGGAGGAACAGGACAATTTATTTATGCCTCCTTTATTAAGAGCTCAACCTTGGAGACGGGTCAGTGTAGTGTCGCTTGCATCGTTTCAGGTTCAGTTAATTACTGCTGTGTATAAGGAAGTGATGTGAGTGATTCAGTCTGACGTACGATTTATTATTAATTTGTCCGCATGCCACTGAATGTTATAATCAGGTGGGACCTCATAAACTGCCACAACCCCTAGGAGGAGCTCGCTAAGTGTGTCATGTGACACGGATTTACACACAGTACAGTTTATCAAGCTGGATATGAACAAATTAGTATTATTTTAAATGTTAACTACAGATCACTCTGGTTAATGTTTAAATCTCTTATTTATGTCAATTACACTTTTTGTAAAATCAGTTTTTTCTCATTAAGGCCCTTCACACTGCGGAGTTTACACGCTGTTATACACCGACGAAGATTTCCACAGCATCCTAAAAATATTGGGGAACACAACGGGAATGGGTCAAAATAAAAAAGAAACTGCATTTATCAAACTCATATACTTTCTAGCCATGTAACTGTCTGGATCTCAATGCGTTTATCATGTTGTGATGAATTGTTTAACCCAGTTTTTGAGGACATGGTGCGAACTTGGCTCACTGTAACCTGGGTTTTAAATTTGTCCTGTTTTGGATATTTTTTATTTTTTTTGGATTTTGTCATTACCCTGCCATCACACTGATTTACAGTCCCACTAAAACCCCAACCAAAAAATAAATAAATGCATCGAATGGGAGAATGTAGTAAGAAATTTTACCAATAGGCAGAACTGCGGTAGAAACTGGTAAGGACATACAGTACTGTAGTATTGTCTCTCTTCAGGTGGAACTGCGATGCTTTTTTAGAGTTCAGAAAAGCCTGGTGAGAATTTGGTCGCAGTGATGAAAAGCACTGCATGTGCTGCAGATTTTATACCAGCGCAGTGGACACAATGACAATGTAGTAAGCCAATGATAAGTGCCCGGTAACAGTGTGGTGCGATCAGATTGGACTTAAATAATCAGACCTGGTAAGTGCATGTGTGTGTGAAGAATTTTAAATGAAAGAAAAATTAAATAAGCCTCAACATAAAAAAAGATTTAGTAACACGTTGCACAGCTTTTTGTTAAGTTTACTCAACTTTTAGAGAAATTTGGTGGCCAAACTAAATATTTCACAATGCTATTTAGTTGACACAACATGTGCCCAGTTCGAAATCTTATGTTGCCTCAATTTGTAGTTCAAATATTTAAGTGATATTTAAAAAGAGTTTATGTGAACTAGAGTTTGTTTCTCACCATGTCAATCTGATGGGAGCGTGTCTCTCCAAGTCCAATAAAGTAATTTGGATGGCTTCATAGGTGTACGTCTAATCTTTTTGAAAATTAATGTTCAAAGCAGAGACCTGACCAAATGTCACTCCTAAAGCTGCTGTAGCTGTTCCTCCTGTAGCTCCAAAAGGCCAGCTGTCCCCCCTCTGACCCCAATCCTCCTCATCAGACCTCTGCTTAAAGAGAACAGGAGTAGTCTTGTATAGACAAAGATGACTCATTTTAACAAAATGTCTAATTATTATAAAAATTAAAGATATTAATGAGGCTATACTGTATAACACCAGAGTGTGTAAAAGACTCTACAGTAATAATGAGTTAACGCTGCATATTTCTTCATATTCAAAGGAGTTTGATATTTTCAAGGGCTTTACTTTGTCATTCTCAGGAGTAACTACATGTTTAGAGTGATGATTTAAATTACCTGCGTATTTACTCAATTCAGTTTTCACACGGATAAGTTAACCGATATAACACTCATAGACGAGCATTAACGACTCTGAAGCCAAACTTATAGGTGATATTTATATTCCTTAGGTTATTCTAACGGAAACCATAACCTATCAATGATTCAAATAGGGTTTTTATTTGTTAAATACCATGCTATCACTAATTAGAAATAGATCATGGGGAAAGAAATCATGCATTATGGTACTACAGAAAAGAGTATTAACATTAACCAGAACTGCTGTTACAGAATATTAATTAATATTCGAATCAGGTTTAATAGTTCAGTAGTACTGTTATATAATACAACGTCCCCAAGCAGTTAAACACAACAACATTTAAATAGTACCTGTATGTAACAGATGACAGTTTGCAAAAACAGAACGTCAGCATGTAATGCCTTTCTGGTACTGCAGCTGTTGTAAAGATGTATTACCCTGTAATCTGGTTATCTCTGACAGGAGGTATTTAGCTGTAGACAGATCTTAACCCTAAGCATATATATAGATCAATACGGAAATGGCCGGGGGATACAAAATCAATGCTTTGATGGTTTTATGACCACCTTCGTCTCTGAAATTGGACCGTGTTGAACACCAGTGGTCATAATCGAAGAGGAAACTCCACATGCAACAAACCTTAGAATGGATAAAGCTTAGCTTGGAAATCTATTCTTCATGGAGAGGATTAAAGTGGGAAATCTGTCTCATTGATAAAAGGAGAAAGAAAGATATATTTTTTACTAAATAGTTACAAATAACATAAGTAGTAGGATTGCAATCATGTCATAAATTACTCTTCTTATATTTGTAACATACAGTATACCCTGAAGAATCAATTTACTACTGACCAAAATCTCATGGCAGAAATTTGTGTGGATGATGATTCAATAGCGTATGAACAAGAACTGTCAACTTCATACCACAACAACTCATACAAACAGTTTCGGCTCATTTATTCTTGCCTTAGGGACTTCAGGATTTTTTTTTTTTTTTTTTTTTTTTTTTAATCAATGTACATGATGTAACACCAAACACATTCTGGGTATCTCCTCTTACAGCTCACAAAAACTCTATGCCAAACCTCTTTCCATGCAAATGACATTAAGTTGATTATTTTAAAATATATTTCCTAAAGCAGGTTAGAAAAAAAAAAAAAAACAGCCAGGTCTAAGAATTTAAATGGATATATAGCATGTGTTTTAGCTTTGTCCAATCCACAAACTTGGTTATTACTCACAATTGTGCCAGGAGTATCTTAAAATGCAGTATATTTACATATGCACATTCCATATATTTAAATTGCTGTACTTTTATTTGTTTCTGAAGTGTTTTATTTACACATTCCATGTTCCTGCATTTATCTGAATTATGATTATGACTTTTAGAACATTGATTAAAATTATTTACAGCACATTACAAACCATACTATATCACAATAAAGGTCACAATGGTTTATAGACAATTGTATAGACAGAAATCTATAGCCTACAGACTGGTTGTACATGATGTTTAATAGAATTAGACACTGATATACAGAGTTTAGTATAGTATAATTACCCACAGAGGCCCTGAAGAATCAAGGCCTAAGGGTGGCACAAGGGAAACCCAAGTCCTAGGTGGTTTTAATGTTAATGTTTTTAATATCATGCCTGATTGGTGTATGCTGACTACCCTATAGTGAGTAAGTATAAAAATTAACTCCCAATCATACAAATTGTGGGTTAAAGAAGCCACTTACAGTATGAATATGTACTATTAATGTAAAAATTGGCCATGTTTAACACATAAATCACACAACAGTTGAAGTATCAATCTTCACAATAACATTATTTACACTGGAAGCAGCTCACTGCTTGTATACCCATGGATACCAAAGAGGGAGATAGCCATTTAAATTGATTTCATGACTCAGTGGGACTAAAGGCAGTGTTATCATTGCTCCATATTTTCCCTGTATCCACTAAAAGACATTGCAACTTAGCCTCAAGGTATTGAGATCCAGAAAGTCCCATAATGGTAGTGAAAATGAAAGCAAATTGTGGTCTGTTCACCGATTTCAATATTCCAACTACAATTTCGAGAACATTTCTGCAGTTATTCTGTTTCTGCATTTCTGATGAACCGCAAACATACAGTTTAGTATAAAATACCCAGACAATCAACAGAAAAAAAAGAAAAAAACACAACTGGAAAAATCTCATCTCATGCTGCATGTCAGAAAGTGTCTATGCAAACATCTCTGAATATTGTGAACTTCAGACTATCGAGTTATTTGCTTATAAAGCGTTTTTAGGAAATAGGATTAAAATTTCATGTAACAGTGGAAACTGTTACCCTGTACCTTATGATGCTATATGTGTATTTTTTTTTGGAAAAGCTATTAAAGGTTGTGAAATGATTTCCTGTAACATGGGTTTTGCCATCTTTTTCTCACTTTTCATATTTGCTAAAATCAGAAAATTTGCCTTAAATAAAAAAAAAAGAAATAATATTGAAGGTGAACTGGTTTTCACCAGTATTTCATACAGCAGAGTGTAGTTACAGTAGGTACATGGCCAATTATCTAAACCTATTTATTTGGTTAAGATTATAAAAGTGTTATAAATGTAATGTGAATTTAGAGAAAGAAAGTGCACAAGCGGACATTCGGAAAACCAGAAAAGAAAATATGACCTTGTAATGCAATAAAACAATTGGCAAACCTTTACAAGGGAAAAAAAAGGAACAACGGAGGATAAATTGCCAGTCTAATTAGGGGATGAACACAGAACAGGTAAATACAATAGGGTAATAAACCAGGGGCAGGATGAAGGCAGAGATAGGTCCAAAACCCATAGACAAGCACATATCAAAGCATAAATAAAAGCACACAAAGACGGGAAACAATAGCAAACACTGCTTGCTATGTTAAGAACCATGATTTACACCAAGTGGGAGAAAAAAGTACATGAATGAGACATGAATGAGTTACTTAGCAGCAAGTGAAACAAATGTATATATAAAATAAGAATGTTACACATGTTCTGTTTGGAGGTATCAACATGTGGAAAATAAAATAAAAAAATAAGTAAATGAATAAAACCAACTTAAACTTCATAATTTGGGGTATTTCTTTAATGAGGTACAAAGTCATAACTTTGAGAAATAATTTAAAATGTTCAGTTAGTGTGCAGAGCAGGACAATCACGACCAGTCATTATGTACGTAGATTCACCTTAATTTTAATAAAAGACAGACTTAAAAAATTGAACTATCCCTTTAAAAAAAGAAAAAGTTATTGGTAAAAAATGTATACAATAAAAAACTGAGATTCAACTAAATGTAGGTAGCTTATGTAAATATCCATAAATAGATAAACAAGCAAATTTTCTAATAAATAAATAACTAATAAAAACAAATAAGTAAAAACATTTATAAAATAACAATTCAATAAACAAAAAGCAAGCAGTAAGTGGAGCTACTGTAGCTAACAGCGATCTAACCAGGAAAGGAAGACACAGCACATATCCAGCACCATGGACAGCTCCACTTTCGACAGTGGAGGAGTGCGGCGACCTAACTCAACTCAACACTTGGATGCCTAGATTATTACCTGGCATCTCATAATATCAACAACCTATAAAGGTTAAGCAGTCCAGTGAAGTCAGTGAAGGTAAAGAGTCTCACAACTATTTTCTATACACACAGATTCCAGGAACTCTGGGAAAGCTTCATGAAAGCAGCCTGCCAAAAGCCTGCGACAGCACCCTGCTGTCTTCTCAACTTTGCAGCTTCTGCCTCGCTCAGCTCAACTCACCAGCACACTTCGCCTGACCGCGCCTATTGGAGGTCGCGTCCAGATTGTCTTCACCCTCTGAAAACCCCACTGGCTCAGAGCAGCCTTGCAAGGCTGATCGTGCAACGACATGTGTGCGTGCTGGCTACAGTGAGATACTGCCTTTATAAGTACTTGATAAATAAAAAAGAACTTTTCCTTTGGAACCTGGTGTCCGTATTTCACTCCGCCTTGTTGAACCGTTACAGTGTCACCAAGGCAGTTGAGGCAGGTTGCAAATGCAGATTTTCTTTAAATATGGTAAAGATTTATTTTATAAAAAGACAACTAGTTAAACTAAAGAACTAAGAGCTAGAGTTAGGCTAAAAGCTAACTTCCATTGCTATTGTTCCTGATTAAACACATCAGGAAACAGAACAGATACAACAGTGACAAAACTAACAGTACGACAACAGAAATGAGAAAGAGATTTAACTGAAACCAGGTTATACAAAAATCTGTATGTTCTCAAAATAGACATAGGGAATATATAACATTATGTGACTGACATGTGAGGTGTCTGGAGCAAAGTTAAAACAGGAACAAATACTGTACAGCAAAACCTTGACACTATGTTTTGCATACATGTGAATTATTTTCCCGGCAGCACGGTGGTGTAGTGGTAAGCACTGTCACCTTGCAGTTCTGGGTTCGATTCCCACCTTAGGGTCTGTATACATTAGGTTTGTATGTTTTCCCTGTACTTGCTGGTCTTCCTCCAGGTACTCCGGTTTCCTTTCACAGTCCAAAGACGTACAGATTTGGCTAATTTGTGTTCCCAAATTGCCCATGGAGTGTGAGTGTGTGTGTGTGCACCCCACAATGGATTGGCACCCTGTCCAGAGTTAGGGTTAGTCTCCTGGGACAGGCTCCAGGCCCCTGCAAACTTGTAAATACAATTAAAAAAAAACATAGACGATAAGTAAGTAAGTGAAACTGAATATAATTTAATCTTCTGCTGTTTGTTAAGAAGTCATCTTGAGTGTAAAATGAAAAAAAAAATCATATAAATAAAAATGGCTGTGGATCTAGACTTTTAAGCCATTCTCTTTAATAATTTATAAATAAAGATTGCATAGTAATAACTTTTTTATATTATAAGTATTGCAGAAAGTTAATTATAATTCTGCTTCACAATATCCTATACCATAACAACAGATATACAATATCATCAGATCTTTAGCAAACAAAACTGTTACTCAAAGAAACTACACAAAATGCAGTGCTATACATCTTCTCCAGTACTTCTGTTCTACAGTATAGGAAACATCTGCTCTCTCCATCTCTCTGCCCCATGTCTTTTCTGACTGACTGCATGCAAACAATTCACCGTTCCAGTCTTGGTGAAAAACCGACATGAGGAACGACCACTGCAGGTTCAGTAATGTGCTTTAACTCTTGTCGGGAATGCATCCCTTCCACAGCCTGTTTTGCATAGTTGCACTAGAAATGATTGAAAATGGGTTGGTTCATTGTACCACTCTGAGGTGAAGATTATGGAGATGCTTTAGGTTCTAGCAAGGGAATAAGTAATAAAGTCTTCCCTCTGCATCACAATCACTGACTCGGTAATGATCCTCTGAAGAGGCTTTTATATTTCCTATATTTTCTTTCTCATAGACTATAAAACCCCCTGAGCTTGTTATATCTTCCTGTCTGTGTACTACTACTACTACATATACAAATATTTGCATAATGATAAAACCCTGCAATGCAACATTAAACTTTGTACTTTTTTGTTCTTTTTCTAATTTGTTTACCCTTAATTGTAAATGCATTGAGGAATTATTAGAACTACACAGATGGCCAGGTGGGCTGACGAGAAATGACTCATTCTAAAGTTATAATAAGCTGCTTAAAGACTGAAGCGTTTAACTCGATTAAAAGCACTGTGATTAATTAGCATAGATGTTTAAAGAAGTAAACCTTACAGTGACATAAACCTGAGTCTTTAATTAGCTTCATATTTCCATAGACTGATAATGAAGTCACACATACCTGAAGCAGCACTAATTACTCATCCAGATTCATTAAATGCCATGTTCAATGTCCAAAAACAATCATGATACATATTAAAGTACAGTACTGTGGGAAATGAATGGGTTAACATTTAAACACTTGACTATATACCCTAATTAGGGTAGGATGGCTGTTATTCTGGGAATATATGCAAACATGCAGATGCATAGACAGACACAATATTAATAAGTTTGGAATCAAGAGGCATTCAATTAGATTGTATAATGGCATGTTAGTAAAATTTTTCAAAATAAAATAAATAAATAAATAAATGTGCATGTTATTATACGTAATATCCTGAGCAGGATTCAGTATTGCACACCCAGGTTTTGCTCCCTAGCTTCTCATTTAGTTAATCGATTTTCATTCCAGGCAGATTTTTTTTTGCATGCTAAAGAGCAGACAAAGTCCCCGTCATGTCCTCACTGCCTTGACACCAGAGACACCACGGAGCGAAGGTTAATCACATCAATGGATTTACAAGCACTATTTCCGATGCACTCGCCAACCTTTAAAGTAACAGGATACAAAAGGCAGGTGTAGTGTTCCTACTAGATGTGGACGCTGGACTGTCACTCTAACAACTTCCCATATCCTGGATATGTATTATATGTTTTAAAAAGAGGATTCGGATATTATAAACTTCCAGCTAGAAGGGCAGAGTCAAAGGCAGTAAAAACGCTTTACAGTACATGGAATAGTGAGCGCAGTGCAGATAATAAAAAAAAAGAGTGGAGAGACGAATGATGTATATGCTTTGGTGTTATTTACACTTTCACTCATTGTCTACACCGCATAATTCTGTGTATAGGGTCGCGGGAGGCCTGGAGCCTATCCCAGGAGACTTAGGGCACAAGGCACACAAACATATACTGTACACACACTCATTCACACACTATGGGCAATTAGGGAACACCAATTAGCATAATTTGCATGTCTTTGGACTGTGGGAGGAGTACCCCGAGGAAACCAGAATACCCAGAGGAAACCCATCAAGCATAGAGAGAATATGCAAACTCCATGCACGCAAAAGCGGGAATCGAACCTGGACCCTGGAGGTGCAAAGTGACAGTGCTAATCACTAAGCCACCGTTCCACCTGGTTATTCACAATATGTTCTTAAAGTGGTTGTGAGCTTCAGCATGCAACAAAACCGAAGTAAAAAACAAAACCAGTCAAACAAAAGATGAGGGGCGTTCAAGTCAAACCAGGACTTGTGATTAAATTTCTAGTGAATAGGAGCTGATTGATCGATTGACACTTACAGAAGACCTTAAGCCCAGTACAGTGATCAAACTCTTAGCCACAATGAAACATTGGAATTGTGCAAACATTTTAAAGAAGGCTATACATTTGTGAATTACCCACGTTCACCCATGCTGTAAAGAAAGAGTTCTTAAAACAACAGCTCAGACCTCCTGCTAACCACTATTTCCTATTTTATCAATGATAGAAAGCAGAGTGTCACCTATTCAGTGTATTAATGTAAAAAAATTTAGCAAAACTAAACGCAATAAAGCAAAGACACTGATCTGCAAAAGATGTGGATTGACTGGGTTTTTATAGGCTTTCAGGCCAACAAGCCTTTCCAAGGCAAGGGAAACACAAGACAAAACGTGTCTGTTTCTATAGAACAGGAGGAAATGGACACACCACAAGCAGGGATACATACAGTACATGCCACACATTACAGACAAAAATATAATCAAGGACAAATCAACATCTTGTCTGTTTTGATAAAGACATAATGGCACAGGAACATTACAGTCATTTATACACCAACTATCTGAATACAAATTGTTTGTTTCATGATGGCATTTAACTTGACATCCACTGTTGGAAAAAATCACAGATGATTTTCAAAAAAACAAAAACATCTTTTTTTTTAGATTATACTTTTAAATACATTGCTGGCTTTTCAGCACAGTGACATCTGTCAGGTTTACTCATACCATTTTCCATAAATATCCAAGACACTGAATTTAAGATAAATCAGCGATTAAGAGGTTATACTACAGAATGCCAGCTTTAATTCTGCAGCATTTATGTCTACAATATGGGGACAAAATTGTCCAAAATAGAAACGACTCCAGAGACAAGGGTAGGTTTGGAAACAAATACTCAGTGATTTGCAGAAGATGCACAGGAATAAACATATAAATGGAAAGCGGACACAATGCCAAGAGCTGGAACAACCAACCAGACACAGGCAGGGAATGTCCATGCACAGACAGAGTAATAATAAAAATAATAATAAATAAAACAGCAGAGAGCAGATGGAATAGCAGGACATTTATAGCAATCATAACCCATATATACAGATCACTAAAAAGAAAAAGAAAGAAGTTTAAAAAGAGACAAAAACAAAAAATCTGAAACAAAAACAGTACTGTAACTAATAGTGAATCTAAAATAGATTTTAAAAATTAGAAAAATGATATCATGCCTACTGTATTAGTCTATTTTACATTTGTTGCTATTTGCTTTCCTCTATTTGCACACTTCACACAAGTAAATGAACCCAAAAATTAGATGCTAAGAGGCTGAGAAAGCATACCTTTAATATTCTTCCTGTTGGTAACAGGAAGTGTCATCAGTTTACCAACAGGAAGTTTCATCAGTTCTGTCATCACAGTTTTGCAGTTTCATCAGTTCTTAAATTTTTTGAACAACAAATATAAACGCAGGTCTAATATATCATTTACAATCATTATGAAAATAAAATTACTATAAAAAATATTAAATTACATTTTAAGAATTAATTACGTTCTGAATCGGCCAAAAGTTGGACAGAACCAACAAAATGCAGGTCTGTCCTTATTCCTTCTCAAACCTTCTGACAAAAGCAGGTTTTTCACAAATTTAAATTACACAGGCCCTCGATTAGTGAGTACAGATTACAAAACAGTTGTTTTCACAAACGTGTTGTACGGTGCTACAATGGTTCCGATCATATTTAACTAATAGGAGCTACTCTGTCTGCCTTGACTCCAATTTCTCTTCTGATATACTTTTAAGTTCTGGTGTCCCTCAGGGCTCTATTCTTGGTCCGGTACTGTTTAACCTCTATATGCTCCCTTTGGGTACTATTTTATCTAGATATGGCGTATCTTATCATCTGTTCACTGACGGCACACAAATATATTTGCCTTTAAAGCGTGACAGTAGGTTTGCCTTAAAGCCTATACTGTATTAGATTGCTTGGACAAATTAAAACTCTAGCTTGCTAGTAATTTCTTAAGTCTTAATGAAAACAAGACTGAAATTATTTTGTTTGGCTTAAATGATCATAGCATTTATGACCTCGATTTTGATACTTTGTTACCATACAGTATCAATTGTGTTCGGAATCTGGGGGTTTTACTTGAAAACAGCCTTAAATCAGACAAGCAGATATGTGCTGTGGTAAAGTCTTGCTTTTACCATCTTCGTCTTTTAGCAAAGGTTAAGCCTTTCTTGTCTGTTAAGAATTTTGAAATTGTCATGCATGCTTTCGTAACGTCACGACTAGATTATTGTAACTTTTTGTATATTGGTGCCCCCCAGATATGTGTCGCACGATTGCAGTTGGTTCAAAATGCTGCAGCCCGACTCCTTAAAGGGAAGCGTACTGTAAGTGAGAACATATTACACAAGTTTTGATTTCACTGCATTGGTTACCGGTCAAATATAGAATTGATTTTAAAGTTTTGTTATTTGTTTTTAAGTCGTTCAATATTCCTTAACTTAAATTTCACTTCTTTATTATTTACAAAACTATTATTTAAATGCCTTTGTATGTGTATTGTCTTTTTAGTTTTGCTTTTGTAAAGCACTTTGGTCAACACTGGTTGTTTTTAAATGTGCTATATAAATAAATTTGTATTGTATTGTATTGTACAATAAGTGTGTATAGAGGTTATTACATCATTAGACAAATAAATGCTTCAAAACTTTTTTGTATCACCAAAAACCAAATCACATCTGCTGTTTATTTTCTCTGATGACTCTCAGGAAGTACAGTGTATACTGACGATACACTGTACAGTATAAGATGTATACACTGTATGTCACATATGAAAATAAAATTATTGTTGACTGTCCATACAATATAGTGAGTGTGTATGTAAGTATGATGTAACAAGTTTGTAAAGAGCATGTTGATGTTTTGACAGAAGATAGCAGGAGATCCTGGTCAGCTGTTTATGAGGGTGACACATAGCATTTCACATGGCATTTCTGTAGTGATACAGCTCTGTCTTTTGGTTCAGTTTGCACCTGATAGATTAGCTTAGCAGCTCACAGCTACAAAGAAAGGAAAATGCATCTGCAATTTAAAATACATGGCAGGTTTGATTCACTTCCTGCATTTTAGTTGATTCAGAGTTGACCATTTTCTCAGTAGTGTTCACATGGAAGCAGACTGCGCTCTTCATTCAAATGGACTATACAGTGTACTATATGTCAAATCATCCTTAAAGCTGATTGAAAAGCACAATCTTACTGCTCGTCTTAGAACTATTTGAAACAAAGCTCAGGCCTGTTAAGGATTCTGTATTCTTTAAGCTTGAAAACTTAGATTAGTAATATTTGCAGTAGTAAAGTGCAAATGCACCAAGTTGAAGTAGAAACCTGCTGAATTTAAAGACAGTCACTCAGCTCACTCCTAGAAAATATCTCCAGGAGGGATGTGGGTTTATATAATGATGTTTGAGAGTTGGTAATATCTGCTTTTTATTTTTAAATCTTGTACTGTAACAGAACACTACAAATCTTACAACACCATTACATTTTAATAGCACTGATTTAAGTTATTATAGTCCTATATATTTTTTCACTTAAAATCATTAAGATGCTCTGAACAAAACAAGAATCAAGACAGGTACTAAAAGAAAACAAAGATGAATTGTAAAATATAGTGTGCTGCATAAGGATGGCAAAACTTGATACTGAAATACTACAGTATATGTGGACTACAGTATACGTGGGATTATATTTCATGGACCTAAGAAACAAATATGGCATACTATCGTAATGACTGAGTTTACAGTATACTTGTAATTGCGTGAGAGTCCACACCAATTGCTGTTATTTCATAATTTTATACATTCATTTATTCGAACCTCACTTAAAAGGAAGGGTTAGGACTGTTAAGGGTCAAGAGTGACTTTAATTTATTTTAAGTCAAGTAGGCTTTTATTGTCATTTCAATCATATACACATTCTGTAAGTCCCTCGGGCTTTACTCCCACCCAAATAACAGTGCACCCTACACTTCTCCCGTTTCCCTCGCAGGTGGTGGGTCCATGAGATGGGGTAGGATAGGTGTCCACTTTGCTGTTTTGGTCTGTGCCCTGTGGCAGACCCGGCCACCAGGGGCTTGCTGAGGTCCCTCTGTTCAGGCCTGGCTCCAGACATGGGCCCTGGGCTTCATCCAGGCAGGGTCACTTTTCTCCCTCCTGTTTTTTTTTTATGAGGTTTTAAACCATTCCTAGTCTGTCCCCTCACCTGGGCCTAATTTGCTTTGGGAGGCCCTACCAGGAGCACATGGCTCCAGACAACACAGCTCCCAGGTTCTTAAGGGTACGCAAACCTTTTTACCACGATAAGGTGATGGTTCCCGGAGAGGTACATCAACACACAACCCCAACGCATATCAAGCAGATCCCCGCCCTCACCTTGGCTACTCAGATCACATGTCTGTCATGTTATTCCAGCATACAGACCACTAATCAGGCCAGACCACTAAACCTGATGTAAATGGTGCAGATGACCACAGAAACAGCTGTGGTCATCTGCACCATTTACAGAAGACTTTATGCAAACACGTCTAAGGAAGGCTGTACATCCGTGAATTACGATCCCGGCCGAGGTGCTTAGGAGCCCACTGCAGTTATTCTAGTAAATGTTTAGCAAGTAGGTCGGCTGAACCTTGAAAATGTGACAGATAATTTGTCGCAAACCTGCAGAAGAGACGCATCTGTGTGTGGGAGCTGTACCCACAATCATTCGCCAATACCCCTTGCACATTACAGGAACTCAGCTGGGAGTAATTGCCACATCTCCAGTACTGTCTTGACCTCTCTCCAAGCCATTTCCACATGTCCGGGCCATTAAAAGAGTTCCTGGGAGGCCAGCGTTTCAGACATGAAGAAGGCAGTCCTATCATGGCTTTGGCGTTCTGAGACAGCTTTCTACCTTGATGGTATCCAAGCAAAAGTGAAACACTGACAATAACTTGTGTGTATTTAAAGTGTGATGTATTTCAATAGAAATACACTAGTTTCAGTGGAAAAACAAAACAATACAAAAAAAAAAAAAAAAAAAACACATGATTCACGGTGAACCAACACCACATTTTCCAATTCTTGGAAATGCCACTATCAACATGCAATTTTATTAGAACGATGTTATCTGCTTAAAGTAGCCTAATAACATAGTATGGGTTTCTAAAGAAGTAATTGTGTTATAATGTAAGGATCGCTGATTTTAATGATAGAGACATAGTTATAGTCAAAGAAAAGATGGTATGAATACAATAGGGAAATAATTGTACACCGGTAATGACAGAGATGCTTAATTTTTTTTTTTTAAACAAATGAAGCGGTGGAAATTGTGACAAGAACTTGTGAAAAAAAAACATATTTTTCAACCCATAAATTGTGTCACCATCCCATTGCTTTAAGGCTGCTCTGCATAATCCGCATAGTGTATAATCATTCAGGATGAATGAAATGAGGTCATTATAAAATAAAATATTACCTTCAAGTGACCTAAATGGTCTCTAATGTGAAGACACACAAAAAACTGCCATATGGCATTACACTAAACTCTTAGTGGAGGTGAAAATATTTTTAAACCTAAAAAAAAACAAAAAAACAAGCTCTTTGACTTGCACTGGATTTTTCCATCTCACTGGACTACAAATAAAGATTTTCATGCCCTGTTAACTCCCCAATAACCTCATGGTTGCTCAGTTGTTTATAGGGTACTATTGATTTTCAGCCACAATGGGCTGTTTATTGAAACACTTTGATATAGTCTGTGTTTCTGACTTCAAAACATATTACCTTTTAGAAAAATAGTCATACGGTAAATAACTGTGCTGTCGGTGCTGGTGAGAAGATGTTTGGTTTAATAACTGGAGGCAGTAGAAATTGTTGTCTTTACTGTAAAACAGGTGAACACAGGATGTGCAGATGTTATACATCTGCTGTGGGGGAAAAGATTTGATAGAAACAGTAGGAAAATAACTGGAGATTGTGAATTTTGGATAAATAGATAGCTAGATAAATAGAAAGATAGATAGATACTTTATTGATCTCGAGGGAAATTCCGGAAGAGGCATAAGAAAAGAGTATATAACATTTCAGCAGGAATTTTTGGCATTGTGGCTACATTATCTTGGTAACATTATGGATGCTAAGACACGATTGGCATTAGGTTTATGTTAGAATTACTTCCTGAAAAGACGTTGCACCAACATTGACTACATGTTTAGAAGAAAATATTGAATGAATAACCCCACATGTTCCATATACAACATTTTTATTTCGTTATCTTCATTTTTATTATCTTTATTTCCCAACATTTCCATGAAATATGTCTATTTATTCAACGTTACCTCAAAATCCTTTTAGCAAATCCTTAGGTGGAAGATGTCATGCAATGCAAGAGTTTCTTCTGGGAAGATAAGTAGAGGCAGAATGCAATGGCTAATATCTGACAAATCCAGGATTATAGCACTACTCAGATGCCCAGAATTAAGGTCACAACTGCATGCAAAAAATTGTGATAAAACACAGACACAGAGATACCCTAATTAGAAAGTAACATGAAACAGATGGACCTAATTGGAATTATAATTTTTGCAAAAAGGGAATGATTGACAGAGATATAGTTGATAATTTGAGGCCAATCTAAATGATGACCCACTTAAACAAGGTGAATAATCAAGCTGTTAGTATGTTAAATGGAGAGATTGGCAACATTGTGTTTGAGTGTGTTTTGAGTATTACAGCTGAAGGATATAGTCCTGTGTTAAACTTTATCCGATGTTAGGATAGGGTTAGGGTTTATCCTAACCCAGACCTTATCCCAGGAGCATAGGGTGTGAGGCAGGCGTACAACTTGGATGGGACATCATTTCATTCCTAGACACCATACACACATACATTTACACATTTAAGAAATTTAGACTAGCAGGAAGAACATGCCCTGCACAGACATTAGCCTACGGCTACCTGAGTTAAATATTTAATCAGGGACATTAAAGCTGCGTGGTGGCAGTGCTACCTGCTGTGGCAACATGCTGCGCTAAACATATTTAATGATTTAAATAGAATTATGTGTGGGTGGTGGGTCTGACACAAAGCCTGTATAAAAAGAACTGGACAAACCCTCCGTGATGTCAATAGGTTTTCTGCCCAAATGTGCGTGCTCTGATTGACGCCATCTTGGCAGGAGCTGACCCCTCCTGAAACCCTGGTTAATCCATAAATGGGTAAATAGCAGTTGTTCGGAACTAGCCCACCTAAATCATCTATCACCCACAAGGTAGCAAAGCTTAGCTTTAGATTGGCTAAAATGCTTGTTATATAAAAATATATAAGTCCTACAGATTTGATTGAACTCATTCATTCCTATGCATATGTCATAAATGTCAACACCTCCATTTTTTGTACGTTAAATTACAATGATTCCAGTTAGATGGTTAGTTAAGGTGACAGACGTAGCAGACAGGTAGCGGTGTGATGTTCTGTCACTCTAATTGACCACGCCCTGATGTATTTCCCCATTTTATGCCTTAATATAAACTGGAACTTTGCACTCTGCACATTGTCTTGCCCATGACTGGACATGGTTTCTATACTCCACGTCAATTCTTTTAATTTAATAAAACTGTATTATTATTTTATAATTTGTACATAATGTAAATTTAAGATTTTATTTACAGCTAAAAGTTTTTTCTATATTTTTTATATTTTTAATTTGTAAAAAAAAGAATTATATTATAGTTATTGATATTGTATCAATTATATATTATTTCATACTTTAAATACTTATTGAAAACTCTTACTTTTCTCATTTTTTAATTTTGAAACCCTCGGTGGTCGTATAAGCATTTCACTTCATATCATACTGTGTATGTCTGTGTATGTGAGAAATAACATTTTTATTTGATATAGTTTTGACTAATAAGTTACCTGTACTGTTGTCATGAAAGGAAAAATCTATGGGCATTGACTCACTTCAATGGAAATTTGAGGAACTGCATGTTTTGGCCCTCATGTTTTTTAGGTTGCTCTTTGGTCTAATATGACACTAATCCAAGTGATCTATTGAACTCATTTAAAAAAAAAAAACGACCAAACTTTAAACAACTTAGACCATAAAAAAGCATTTACATAAGGTGAACGAATGAGCACAGTGAACATGAAACAACATACATGTAACCTGCCATGTCTATTACATTGATATTCAAATGACTTTGGCCTTTCTTTGACCTGCAAGCTTTATAATGTATCTGACTGCCGGCTTTCACCACATTTTTTACAGGTTTTCACGTACTGTACATTGGGAGAATGAATGCCAGAACACACAAGGTTTTACTTCATCCTATTCAGTTAGTTGGCAACATGCATGATTGATCAGAATTGCTTTGAAGTTTGGCATACTTTGGTCAGAATCGCTTTGGTTGTAGATGGGTTTAGTTCCATCAATATAGCAAGATTGGTCAAACTTCCTTCAAAAGCAAATAGATTTCAGCTTCCACTTGGCAAATCATTATGCCTTAAAAATCGTGGCTTGCTGTAGCACTGCTTGTTGAAGGTACGGAAATTACAACCTATTACAGTTACCAACACCAGGTGACACTAGCCTAGCTCGTGAAATCCCTTGCAGTCCTGTGACATGGCACCTCCCCATCACATGATACGGCATTGCTACAGCTGCCTATAGTATGTTTGAGCATGAAAAGTTACAAATGACCACAGATGGGTTCTTTTCCCACAAAAAACACCGGGAGCCACAAAAACCTTTTGATGTCTAAAATAAAGATAACACTGCATATATTGTTTTTTTTTTTTTTTTTTTACCTTTATGCTATGTATAAAAAAAAACTATAGTGTGTTGCATTTATAAAATCAATAACCTGCAACAGAGAAAATGAAATAATTTTTGTTGCAATGCAAAAACAAATTTTTAACTCAGAAAAAAAGGCACTGAGTTAAAGGTTATTTTTAAATAAAAGTCCACAATGTTCTCAAAATCCTCCTTGTATTTATGAAATAAAAAGCTGATTTTAAATTATCCACCTGCAGCAAACCAAAAATGTCGTCCTTTTGTTTCGTGTACTGGAGCGTGCAATCAGTCAATCTGAATAAAACTAGGGTTTAAAAAACTCAATAAATCGCGTGCTGGCAGGTGTCGCACATCGCCAGTTGTGACGCATATTTTGAGCGACAAAAAAAGAAACATGTTTTATTTAACATTACAAGATCACCATAACCTTCAAAGTTAGAATTAAATTTTTAAAAAAACTAACAAACTAAGATAAATTTAAATTAAAAGCTCATTATTTATTTTCCAAAACCACAGGGAGCCATAGCAGAAGGATGAAAGAGCCACATGCAACACTGAAGCTACGCGTTGCCGACCCCTGGTCTATGGAATATACATGACAGTACAGTACAGTACAGTACAGTATGGTAGGCATATGAATCATAAAAAGCTGTAGCTCAGCAGTGAATTTTTGAGCACGGTCAACAACTTCAAAGGCCATGCTTGCAAGATCTTCCTATATGACTACCCGCAGCTCATCATGGTTTGAGAATTCAGAGTGATCCATATCAAAAGTGGGAACTGGGCTTTCCTTCAGAAGTAAGTGGGATTAGTCAGCACTTGTATAAGAGCAGAAAGGGTTTTGTCAGTATAAGGAGAATTTAATATGCTAAACTGAAAATTAAAGTTAAATATTAAATTAAAAAAATAGATGTAGATTAAAAGTTCAGTATACTTCTTTAAGTTCAGTATATATGTGTTTACTTATTAGAATAAATCTTTTTCCTATCACCACCACCACCACCATCATCATACCTACAACCTCTTTCATCATCTCCAGGACCTCCATCTCTGTAGATAGTTAAGCCAACCCAGCCAAGCATGCATTTAAGTATTCAGTTCCATACATGTGGCTGCCTGACCCCCGTTTGACAGCTTGCAGCAGTGACCAGTCAGACTTTGTCATGATAAAGTGTCAAAGGCATAACTTGGGACACAGTGAAGACTCACCACTGACATGTTACTACCATACACATTGTTAATCTGACAATAAAAAAAACATGTAGTGTAGGTAAACTCTTCCTTAATTAAGACTTAAAAAGCTGTGACCTAGATTTAAATTAAGCATGACAATCACCGCAGTCAGTTTGTGCACATTTACCAGAAGGATATTTGCAGACTCCCTGAACTATTTAAGATTCCTCTCACCATGAGAATCCCTGACTTGTAATTGTTAAAATATTCCATGCAAGTTAAATCTGATTATGGATGGGTCTTCAAAAGGTCACGGAATTAAGTGTTGATATGCTGGATAGATTTAGTCATTCACCAGCTGAGATCTTGAAAGCATCGAGAAGCAAACGTGATAAAGACTCCATAACGTCCTGCTGTGTGGACACGCATAGAAACAATGCACCTTGGATTAGAGGATGATTTACAAGCAAGGCTCGAGATTAAATCAATATACTTTGTTGTAAAACGATTCCATGTCTGAGTGTTATCTAGGTTTTGATAAATAGGAGGTTTATAGTATTGCCAGGGACACAGGTAATGTCAAAGGTCATATTTTCATTGCCCTGGTCTGCTTTACATGGCAGCAAAAAGTGAGAGAGAGAGAGGAGTTGGTAAAGAAGTGGTCAACGCATCCAGTCTTACAGGACATCAGTCCCGTCTCTACAGATCACTTCTCTCAGGTACTCACAGTCTCCTTGTCAGAATGCTAAAGTACTCACCATCAATCAGCTGAGAAAACCTGGTTCAAAGCAAGCAGTTCAGGCTAGGGCCAAACCTCATCATGAAACACAAGTGGAAACTGGGTGATAATGGTGCCTACTCCAAAAGCCATTTTGTTTTTACCTTTCTAAGGCAATTTTTTTTTTTTATAATAATTTAAATTGTTTTTTTATGAGCTGTGGTCAATAATACAAAAAATAATACTGTAAAAGAAATTGGATGCAAAAATATATATAAAGAAAGCAAAATTTAGGTGAGAATTTCATGAATGCTAATAGTTGGAGATATTCGATGCCGGTTCAGTTTCCAAAGAGATCTTCTATAAGAAAAAATAAAAGGTGTTAGCAGAATAAAAAGCATGCACACCAAATCAATGTCAGAGGCAGTGGTAAGTTTGGCTGTTTGGAAGGTCATGATTTTAACCCACAGCATCAACAGGCTGTCTCTGCTACTTAAGCAAGGCCTTAACCCGTGATTACTCAGATGGATAATGAGATAAATCTAAGTCATTTTAAATAAAAGTTCTGAGTTCTGGTGATAATGTCTCCTTGTGGGTTTCATCCAAGTGCTCAAGTTTCCAGGGATTATATAGAGAAACAAAGAAAGTTTTCACTCTCATAACTGTCTTCTGTTATTCCGCACAATCAACAGTTCCACTTTGACTTGAACGATCCTCATATAAAGTTTTTTTTTTCACATCACCGTTTTACATTCAATTAAAATCTATTGATGTAGCACATTAATCAATAAGAACTGTCCCAAAACAGCTTTAAAAAAATTTGTCATTTTTATTTAGTCGTGAAATGCCAACACCAGGGCTTCTATAATCTGACACCTGTCTCTCCATTAATTTCACAGCATGTGGTAAATTAATCTATGAGAGTTCACCCTGACCTGCATTTTGGAGAAAAACACTACAAATTACATAAGCATTGAAACAAAGGCCCAAGACAGACAAGACATGTCAAATCCCGTTTTGCTTTTGGTATATTTTTATAGGCATTTATATGTAAATCTTTACGAAACTTCTTTTCTCATTGTGGAGGCAGAAAGAGAAATTTGCCTCTTGTTACTTCTGAAGATATGATGTAATAAGCATGATTCACACTTTTCAAACTCAGCATTGTGTCTGTAGAAATGAGAATAGCTCCCATATTGGCATCATATATAAATGAGCACTTCTCTTCCAATACAGTGCGCAGCATTTTTAGGGCCTTCTGGGACAGATTGAATAATGAGTAAAGTATCCTCCAGCTGTGCTCCGAGGAGATAAAATACATTGCTCTGCTGGCTTTAGAACGGTAGCACCTGGTTCATGTTCGTTTTCTGGCCGTGCTTTTTACATCCACTGCATACAGTATCATAGTTCACTGATGCGAGGAGGAGGGTAGAGTCCTTAGGTCTTAACTAGATAAAGGGGTCAGACGGACAGTAATAGGGGGCGTACCATCTGAAAAGTTCTTTAGATTTTTATTCTACTGTATAAACTACTGATGATATTTATTTAGGGGTAAGTTGCGCACATTTAGCATGTTTAAGCTGATTTCCTGTGCTTCCAATTCAGAAGTTTATAATTGCCTGTGTGTGGTTAATTTTTTTAGTCTAGAGCACTTGTGTTTAAATGGACATGCTTGCCTTTGAGCTAAAAAAAATTTTTTTTTCCTTCTGCTGTCAAATGCAATTCAAGGTAAAATAAGTCAGCAATTAATAATATTAACCAATATGAACTGGGTCTAATTTAACAAAATGGCTTTCTCACATATGTTTCAGCAGTGTATAAAATATCACTTGATTTTGAATTGAGGACGAATGGCATCACTCGATGAAGCTACACTCATGAATAGGTTAGACTTTTTTATATTTTTGGGGGGGTACACCTTTCAGTCACGTGGGAGAGATAGTTATCCAGCAAACATTGGACATGTCTATAGTATATACTTTGACTTTTAGCTACGTGTTGTCCAATATATATATATACCCTCCAAGTAAACATTTGGACGTTTGATGACAGCTTTTTTAAATCAGATACCGTTAAGCACGTCCGTTTAGCTTACATTTTTAAATTATTTTTCAACCATGGTGGGACGTGTTGGAGGGACGTCATTTCAACGGTCATCAAATGCCCAAATGTTTGCTGTCATAATTTCATTTGCAGTAGAGAAAATAAAAACAATCAGATAGTCTGTGGACTGTAAATGCATTTATTTCTTATCATGTTAACATGTTTTCAATAACATACATATAAAGGTGTGATTTATCATGTGTAACCCATCTCAGTTGGCTGGTTTATCATTCAAGGGAATAAAGTGATGTATAATGGCAATAGAAAAAAATAAGTAAAATTACTTTATGCACACATACACTTTTCTCATTATTTATAAATAATTCTTGTTTGAATTGGGTCAAAATAATTTGTCGTTTGTTTTTTAAAATGTGGTTTCTTGGAGGAGAAAAAAAAAATGGTTGGGAAACACTGGTTTAGACTGATCTGATTGGAAATCTTACCCCTCACGAGATGCGTCACTGCCATGCCTCTCTGCACTAATTTTCCAAGAACTGGGCCTTATGAGATTTAAATGGCCCATATTGAGGTTCAGCCAAAGACATTTCTAAGGCTTCATCGTGCTGAGAACACATCTAGCTGGCAGAACTTTTATTATTTATTTTTTATGCATGTGATCTTATGAATATGAACATACGAGTAGGACAGAGGATCAGTGCACAGGGTCAGCTCGTATAGACGGAACCTACAGCAGTTATGGGGTGAAATCCTTGTTTAAGGGGATACAGTACTGTATGTGGCACAGTTCCAGAAGAAATGTGAAAATAGGTACATGGATAAAGGTGTGCAGACATGGCCGTGCAGATGTTCTGCTAAATAAGTCATAGGGCTGGCTGATTTTGAAGAAGATGTTTTGGTCACATACAGTATACAATATATTACTGCACAGCGAAATTCTTATTCTCAGCGTATCCCCAGTTAGGATTCTAGGGTCAGCCAGATACGATGCCCCTGGAGCAGACAGGGTTAATGGCCTTGCTCAAGCGCCCAATAGTGGCAGCTTCTTTGAGCTGCCCTGCCATTTAAATAATTGAATTAATGCTAATGAGCTGATAATTTGAGTGACTTTGGTTCAATGTTTTAGATGTTAAATAAACTGAATGTGGTTTAGAATTTTCCAAAAGCTGATATTTTTCAGGTTTTACCTGCTGCAAAAATGTAATTTAATTCAATTCAATTCAATTTTATTTGTCTAGCGTTTTTAACAATTGACATTATCGCAAAGCAGCCTTACACAATCAAAAAATTATTTACGTTTGTATGAAATGTGAATGTGTTTAAATCCAAATGATAATATTGTCCCTGATGATCAAGCCGAGGGCGACAGTGGCAAGGAAAAACAGTTTGTCCAGAGTCCAGTTTGTTCCTGGAGACTCAGGTAAACTGTAGGAAATTCCAGTCCTGAACTATTGAGCGACTGAAGTCACGGGTCCTCAGAGAACAGCTGTCTGCATCAGGTGAGGACAGGACCGTCTTCGTCAGATGTACTAACACAGCACTAGCCGATTAGTCTTGGGTGGCTGAATTTTGAATTAGCGTGTTGTGCACTAGCTGTATTTCCACCAAGAAGTACTTAAATAGCTACGTCAGCCCTAAACTGTTTGCTAAGCAGATATTTGTTGAGATAAAAAACAAATTGCATTATTTGAATTTAAATTTTAACGGAAAAAAGATGTTCATGAGAAGGAATCAAAAACAGAGTGGCATTGTTAACAGATAATAACTTTTAATAAATAATTAAATACTCTGAAAATGTCTTGCCTTTTATATGATTCATGATCAAAAAAGCAAAGTTTGATGAATTGAAATGGGTTTGAAAGAAATAGCAGATTTTTGACTAGTCTTGTCAATTCATAGCAAATCATAAGGTGTCAAGGACCTCCGTGGGTAAATGGTGAAATTTTGCAGACAGCTTGTAATGAGTTTAGTATGATTCATAGCAAAAATGAAAGTCCTTTGTGAGTGTTCGAGAAACATTCAGTATTTGGTTGGTCTTTTTTATATGAAGCGACTTTTGTACAACTTTGTAGTAACCATATTTTATTTAAAAGTAGTCAAGATCAGAAACTAGGCGCATTTTGGTGGCACGTTGCCAAGGCTGATATTTAACATAACACAGACTAAGAATTTTTTATTCTGATTTTTACTTCTTTTTTTTTTTACTAATATTTTAAAACTACTGCCACAGTCATGGTGTCTCTTATGTTCAACATTGACCAGCTGGATTTCTTTCAGTTGCCTGGTGTCTTTTTACCTTTTTAAATCGTGCCGTCATGCAGAATTGTGGCTCTAAACTTCTTGTGTGTGTAAACTAGTGTATAAATATGTGTGTACAACGTTTACTGTGCTGCGTTGGTGGCTTTATATGACACTTTGACATATAAACATGACACGATGTTCTGTTTGCTAAACTGTTTGAATTTTATGAAAAACAACGACAACAACATTGCAGTTAGATATTTAATTATTTGCTTAATTAAAATATTAAACTCCACTAGGGTTGATGGATAATATAAACACTCAAACTAAACATGTCATTTCTGCATTTTAATTACATTTTGTGGAAAGCCAGGCTTCCTGTCCAGCCTTAAAGCAATAACCTGTCATGTAAATCTAGTTATAAATACCAAAATACATATGAGTTAAGCTGACATTTTGCAATTTAACATTACATATTTGTTTGATTTGTAATCCAGTAAATTCCTGGTCCTGTCATGTAACTGTAGGCTTTATGAAAGTAATACAAATATTGAATTAGTGACATTTTAGCACAACATTAAAAACCTCTCACATCCACCGATCAGTCCTAGCACTAACACCATCGACACCTATATACCAGTAAACTTTATACCAACTATATACCAGTAAACCAGCAACAGATCATGGACACCCATGGCTCACCCATGCCTACATGATTCAAAGGCAAACCTGTTTGGTATGATTCCACAAAAAAAAAAGCCAATCCAGCACAAATAGCTGAAAAATGGCACCAGAACACCCAATGCATCACAGCCCACCACACATAGGACCCAAAAGACCAAGGGCATTGATCTGGCCTCCAAACTCCCACTCCAATAAAGAACCCCTCTGATGCAGGTCCAATCCATGGAGGTCCCGTCCCACAAATCACCAAAGCATGCCTCCTGTGTCCGAGCTGAGCCATACGACACAACTGCACACCTTCAAAGATCTTGTGAAATCCATGACTTTAGAGGTCTGAGCTATTTTGATGGCAAAAAGGGGAACCTTTTATGGGGAACGTTTTAATGTTTTGGCTGATCAGAGAACTGTTTTTCATTACAAAAGGTCTCTCTCCATCAGTTTTGCAAATTAGCCGGCAGTGTTATTAAACTTAGTGCTGTGTCAGTGTATATTGGTCATAATCACTACTAACCCTGTCCAATGCAATTAGTTAAATATGGAGGGCCAATTAAGGCATTTCAAATAGAACAGCACTGACAAGTAATACAGAGCTCTAAAAACTAACATGGGTAATGAGACAAAGAGCATCACACTGAGCGAAATTGGGCCTGCAGATTAAAAAATTAACGCAACAACCCGACAACGCGGAGTGGCAGGCAAATTTGCCAGGCTTGAACTTGTTGGAAAAGAACTGGGGAAAAGATTATTTGTTTTGTAAATTGTAAATGATTTAATAAAACTCGATGTGACGACTAATTGATAGCAATTTTAAAGATAAACATTTTTTTTAATTGAAGGATTTTATGCAATAGCATAACTATATTATACATTAGTCCCTTAAATATGATGAGATCATGCACATCTGGGTCATGTTCATCTTCTCCACAAAATGAGAAGAAATACAGTACATACGTTTTGAAAGTTGTAGCACTCAATGTCTAGAATTTGGCAAATTTGCTTCTTTTTGTTTGTTCGTTTTTAATTTCTATGTTGGTCTAGGGCTAGCTTTGTTTCATGGTCCTCTTTTTGTATTGTGTTCTGTTTTTGTGTTGCACTTACTGTAAATGTTCCTTTGACCGCATAATTCTTTTATACTAGCGTTTTACCAATAAAAAGTAATTATTGGTACATGGATGAATGACTAAGGCAACTGAGGTGTAAATTATTTTTTTTTTTTCCGTAAAAGAAGGTAAAGAAACCTTTGTTAAGGCTTACTGTCAAATGTAACCTATCATGACAATACATCTCACAATACAAACTAGTGAATGCTAATCACTAGAGGCCACTATTCAAAATATAATGTTAAGTACAAATATATGCATAGAATACTTTACAGAAAATAGATCACTAATTAGTGTAGTGGGCTCATCTATACCTGTGGGAAGAAAAGCCCAGCCTGTCTGGTTTAATCCCACAGAAAATCCAATGTAGCACAAATTGCTGAAAAAGTTCATTCTGGCCATGATGGAAAGGTATCCTAATAGCATTTATGACACTTAACAGGCAAATAGTGCAAGGTTGTTGATCCAGCCTTCAAATTCCCTCTGATGTCAATCTGATTGAACATCTATTAGATGCTCGGGACAAAAAAATGTGATACAAGAAGGCCCCACCCCTCAACCCACAGCACCCAAAGGATCCGTCAGTAAGGTCACTGTGCCAGACAACACATCACACCCCAATAGGTCCCGTAAGTCTCAAGTACATTATAACAACCTCAAAGAAAAATAAACATTTGTGCTTTAATACTTGCCAAACCTAATATCCAGTCACAAGATATACTAATAGAGTTTTGGGAAGTGAAGTTAGCCATACAAAACTGCATTTTCTATATGCATTCACAGAGTTACATTACCTTATTACCCTACACCATTTTCCTATAATATCCAGACACTAGCCTCCTCAATCCTAACCTCTGTAATAGGCACATAAAGGAAGATGGAATCGTCAAGACCAGGCGCTACATTTGCTCTATTTTACGCCAAGCTTAATCTAGACAATGCTCTCAGTGCGCCCCAATACCGTGGCTCGAGCGGCATTTTTCATTATGAAAGTACCCCTTGTGTAAGATGAGTATGCAGCACCAGCTCGAAAACACGCAAGATCTGAATGCATGAATATAAATTAATGATGAGCCTTTAAAGACGTCCCTGCCCGAGCTTCTTCATCTTCCTTACGCAGGCTATGTGCAGTGGGTGATGGAGTCTGACAGCAGAGCACTTCCCGTAATTTTGTTGCAGATGTTGTCGCAATCGGACTCGAAACAAGTCTGAAAGACTGCTCATTAGAGGAGATTTGATCTCAGCTCTGGGCTTTGTTCTCTCATCGCGCTGAGTTTGAAAGCTTGACTCATCTCCTGATGCGGATTAGCTGAACTGTATCACGACATCTGGTTAATTTGTTTACCAAACAAATGTGATGTCTGTAGGAGCATCCTCACACAGATTCCATCATAAATGACTTGCATATCAATGTAAAATAATCAGCTTTGATTTGGATTTTATTGTTAGCTTTACCATCTTTCATTGATATGTCGGTATATATTTTCAATTTGGATAACAAATATAAACACATTACATGTATTTCAGGCAGGTGATTAATACATCCTTTAATATTTGCAATAGCCTGAAGTGTGCACCTACTGTATTCTCAATCAGTAGACAGGATGTGTTGAATTGTTATATTTTGTGGGAGGACCGACGGCTATGCCAGAGGCTCAGACTGAACTGGCTGATGTTCAGCTGCTCAGTGGCGTTTAACATAAAAAAAAATATCTTTAATAGGACTATGGAGTGTACCAATGCCAAAACACAGGATTTTCTGTATTTAAACAGTAACTTGTGAAAGTATTTACTGTTTTTAACATACGCAATATTCTTTTTTGCATGGATCGATCAAAAATAAATATTGCAATGATCTATATTATACTTTTATAAATCATTTCATTCACTCACAGGGTCACAGGAAGCCTGGAGTCCATCCCAGGGGATTTGGGGCACTAGGTGGGGTAGACCCTGGAGAGGGTACCAACCCATTGCAGAGAACAAGTATGCACAAACAGACACACAATCACATACTACAGAAAATTTGGAAATGCCAGCTAGCCTAATCTGCGTGTCTTTGGACAGTGGGACGAAACCGAAATACCCAGAGGAAACCCACCAAGCATGGGAAGAACATATAAGCTCCTTGCACAAAAGCAACAAAAAATGCATTAAAAAAAATATATTTTTAAAAATGTTTATAAGACGAAATAAATAAATAAATAAATAAATAAATAAACAAAGAAATCCATCAGTTTGTTTGTTTGTATGTTTCTAAACAGGAATTTGTGTCATTGGATGCCATTAAAAACAATTAACTCTAAATGATTTTTCAGATCTAAGTATATAAGAGTAACTCACTGGAATAAGATCATTATTTAAAAAATCCATGAGTTCATGATTGACAGGTTCATTCAATCCCTGAATTATAGATAGACACGCTTCTCAAGCAACTGGCCACGAGAGTGGAAGGAGATATTCACACACTGTGCAGGACACTAACCTTTAAAAGGTTATTGTCTGTTTGTTTGCGCTGGATTCAATAAAATACTGGATACAATAAAAATTATACTACATACATTTTATTCGTGGTAATCTTTCATCCCTTATATTCCCTCATAAAGAAAGCCAACTCCCAACCTACTGCATAAACTTTACACTCATTGATAATTCTGAATTAGTCATGGAGCAGTAAGGATGAAGATCGAGTAAAGCTGGAGTGATGCAAGCTTGTGGTATTGCTTTCGGTCGACATTGTGAATTCCACAGCAGTGCCGTAGCAACAAGTTGACTGCAAGACGCCTGCGCTGTCTCAGTGGCTCTTTATGATGATCTATGATCTATGGATATGTAATGGGGAGTTTTATTCAAACTTGCAGAGCAGGCAGAATGCTAAAACCTAAAAACTGTTTAACAACCCCATAAGGTCATAAGTGACAGCAGCATAAATAAATCAACACGAGAACAAAAAAACAAGGGTCACAAACTATAGAAACTAACAAATACTACTGCTACTACTCCCACGACTAATTTAAAAAAGCAAGACAGTTTTTTTTTGTTTGTTTGTTTTTGTTTTTTTGCTAAAATAAGTCTGGCATAATAAGGTAATATAACATACAGTAAAACATATAAGTGATAGTTTTTTTTATGACATATGCATATACAACATTTGACATACTGTATGCACTTATTGTTTATGTTAAGTTGCAGGTATGGTGTAAAGGCAGATGTAGATGTTTTATGTGAAATGTACAACATCAACAGAATCAGGAACATCTTTTAACAAACCAAGTTCAACAAATGTAGGACAAAGGATGTGTTTCAATTCTGGTGCCACATCATTTGAAATGAATCATGGAATTTGATACACTCTTCCTAGGGAATTTATACAATCGACACTAAACAAAGCCAATGTGATCTCAAGACATTGAAGATGCAAAATTGTAGAGGAATTTTTAATATATATTAAAAGGGTCAGCCGTGACGATGCCTTAAAATGGTTAATCACTATGTGTA
The DNA here is from genome assembly GCF_024256425.1 of Clarias gariepinus. NCBI lineage: Eukaryota > Metazoa > Chordata > Actinopteri > Siluriformes > Clariidae > Clarias > Clarias gariepinus. The sequence goes on along the minus strand of NC_071113.1, from coordinate 27,852,875 downwards.
ACATTAATGTTAGATGACATTGTATTAAGTGACATCACAGTGTGATGCTTTTTTTTCAGCATCTGGGGATTTTATTTCAAAACATACCCACTTTTCTAAAATGATGTCATGATTGGATTGGTACAGTAGGTACCCATTAAATGCATGTGCCCACTGTGCCCACCGTCCTTCAAAAGCACCCTGGTGGCGATAACGCAGGGTGCTTGGGCCCACTCATGGTTGCTTGCAAGTATAGTTGTTGTTGATAATGAACTTTGCTTGTATTATGACATGTTCCTGACAGTCATGACGAGTGACACTGAGTGAGCTACTACAGTACATTAGGCGTGAAGTTCAAACTGTAATAACAGTGTTATGTTTATTACCTTTAAATAAAGTGAGTATCATATTAAACAAAAATTCTAATGCCCCTCTGCCGTGACAAAATCTTGTCCTTCGTATGTTAAAATTGACATCCAGATAAAACAAAATAAAGCTTATAGGCTACTGGAAACCATTCGTAAAAAGCCTTTGTGCCAGTGTCTTTATGTACAGTAGATTTATCTATGCCAATAGTTTAAAAGAAATTCTACATACTCCGCAGCCTTATAAATACTCCCTGTAAAGCTGGGAGAGATGAAAAGAAAGTAACACAAAATTGATATTCAATGACATCCTCTAACATACATCATAAAGACCTTGTGGAAAGGAAACGAGCTTTTCAAACAGGAAGGATAGAGGTACAGTAATTGAAATAGTTTTCACTTTAAGCTGGCTACATCTGAAGAGCTAGCAATCGGAAAAGCGAGGCTTCACAGTCATTATGAGATTAATTGGGAGGCTCGGCGGCAGAAATCTGAGGAGTGTCAGCCAGTTGTTTTCTCTGTTTCTTTCCGATTAGGTGACACCATGGCATAGGCACTCGTGCTCCAGAATAAAAATGACTCCTGTGGGGGCTCGATGCTCTCCCCGAGTTTTTTTTTTTTTTTTTTTAAGCTGTGAGCATCACAAGGCAGGTGTGGAATTTTAATGAAGGCAAGCAGAGAATCAATGGGGAGGCTTTGCGTCACCTGAACAACCCATCAGCATTTACTGTTAAACAGTATCAGAGTGCAGTGCAGTCGATTAAGAAGTAAAACAAAATAACTTTTATATAAAAATACACAAACTCAAATTGTGTACCAGGTCAATTGGGTTGTTTGGTGAATTTTTCACAACAAGTAAATATATTCTGGCTCTTAGTGACAATGCCATTGATCCTGATAATAAGTGATGTACTTACGATTAGTCAATCAGGCTATGATTGACAGGAATAATGGGTGTGGTTATGAAAAAAACACACATGGATGTTCCCGTTTTTTACCTAAGTTAGTGTGTACTGTTACAGAGCACACTCACTCACTCATCGTCTGGGCCTGGTCCTGTAGCCTATGCCAGGAGACTTAGGGCAAAAGGCGGGGTACACCCTGGACCAGGTGTCAATCGCAGGGCTCATACACTCACATGTACCTTCACACACTATGGACAGTTATGGGAGTACCAATTAACCTAATCTGCATTTCTTTGGACTGTGGAGGGGACCAGACTACCCTGAGGAAGCCCACCAAGCACATGAAGGATCAAACCCCGAGGAGATGCAAGGCAACAGTGCTAACCAATAAGCCACCTTGCCGCCAAGACATGTTATTTTCCTTTACCTGAATAATCATTTTTCACCCTTTGATTGTGTTTGCTGAAAGCAATGAACCCCTTAAAGTTTACATCATGTTCAATGTTTTACCAGGTTACTTGTACCCTAATGTAGGAAGATTCTTCAGTTCATTTTTGTCACTTAATCATAAAGTACATCCAAAAATTCCTGATATATATATATATTTTTTGTCAGTGTCGTTGGCATGAAAATACAGGTACTCTACTTTTCTTACGTCACATGGAATATGGTATCAAAGCATTTTACTAGTATTCATAAACAAGCCTGATGCTGGTATCAATGCTACTTCATACAACTTGAATCATTGCATCATTCTTCTGTTTCCAGTTGTGAGCATGCTGTATGCATTTTTAGATATGAAGATATGAAGCAGGTAGTCAGAACATGGCTTAGAAAGAGAAAACTTTCTAACTTGATGGTATCCAAGCACTAGTGAAACACTGGAATAAGTGCATTAGTGTAGCAGGGGATTATATAGAGAAATACTGTAAAGGGAGCTCTTCCTCTCAGAGCTGTGGTCTGTTATTCTGCATAATCAAAAACCACCGGTTTGACAAACGCCCCTTCTCAATCTTAGGTGCACTTAATCCTGCATTCGCCTATCCATGCCATGTTTCCTGTACATCTATTTCGTTATGGCTATGCCGTAAAGGTTGTATGATCATTATAAGTTGTTTTGGGACTGCTCAGTGATCTGGGCCATGAGGTGTCCATGCCCACGCTGTGGATCTGTGGCACAGTGTTCTGAATGATGTTGCCCGGGGCCATTGCAGCTGTAGAGGTGGTGTGGGACATGCCTGTGGAGACCTTCAGTGGGACTATGAACAGCTACAGCACTACAATTTCATCCCAGGAAGCTTTTGGAGGACTTTTTTTCTCCCTCACTCTTTTTTTGTGTAATCTGACCACAGATGTGAGAAAGACGTTGTTTAAATATTATTATCATGGCGCTTTAAAAAAAAAATATATATATATATATATATATTTTCTCTGTTATTCAGACACAGATGCACAAACTCCAGAACTTCATCTACAGTGGATTTCCCCTGGCTGCTGTACTCCACCTGCTCATTTCACTACAGATTCTTTAACCTTGACATTTCTCACTAAGAGTTTTCTTTCCTCATCTTTATTTTCGCTCATGCCCAAGGAGTTGTAACACAGAGCAGAGCCACCATGTTAAACTGTCATCATCCTAAGGCTTTGAAATGTAATTTAATTAAAAGACCTAGAGTGAGTGAACGCAACGACTGCAGCCCCGTAGCTACTTATCATGATTTTCCTGTGACTCCTCGCATGCCTTTTTCTTCGTCTTTCAATTCAGCAGGGAAGGCTCACTTGGTTAAAATTCTGGCTTAATGATCAGAAGGTCATGAGCTTAAATTCTTAGACTGGCTGAGAGAAAGACTTAGACAGGGTTTTTAAGCCTCAATGGCTAAGCTGTATTCTTGGATTGTTTCCACCTCAACTGTAAGTGCCTTTGGATACCAAGCAAATGAACATGAGGTCATCATTATTGTTCTTCATGAGAAGGACTTAGTACACTTCTTGCATTGATGGAAGAACTCACAAATCACAGGTTTATAACATGCATTCGTTAGACATCATTGCATCTACAGAAACACCTTGCGTGTATTGTGTTATATTATGAGTGTTGAAGAAGTCACAGTGTCAGGAATTAATAACAGTTGAAATAACAAGGAGAAGGTAACAGGTAAAGCTGTAATTTTTTAAGTTTTTAAAGATGAGATTATCTTAAGGATGGAACTTTTAGCAATTTGTAGCTTCACAGTCACAAGGTGCATTTATTTGATCAGTTTTATAAAAAAAAAGTCAGTTTAAAGTTGTACCGTAAATACTGTATGTTTTGCAGACATTCCACAATATTAAATGCAAACACAAATGAATTTAAAAGGTAAATATTTGCTATATTTTGTGGGATAAAAAAGGAATTAAACATGTTGGAATTTGCTTTAAAAGGAAATAAATGACCTTCTCGCTGGTAATAGAAACTCATGCTTCATGTTCACCTTACCAACCATCATTTGAGTTTCTTCCTACAATAGCATGCCAAAATGTGCAAAAGGCATCCTGTGTTTTTAGTACAAACTCTGATATAGATTTTTATCACCTTATTATTGTGTCAGTACAAAATTTTTTTTTTGATTTTTGAACATCAGTATTCCGCAAAAACTTTATTCCACAAAAAAAGTTACAGAACAATATTTGTATGCTAGAAAAAAAAGCAACATATTATGTAAGCACCTTTTAGACAAAAGACAAAATGTAAGCTGGCAGGTTTTGCATGCAAAAAATAAGCATTTGCAACAAAGTCCTCGCAAAAGACTGCGGATGGTTCTGCAGGATACTCAGTAAAACAGCTAATTTCCTTATAAAACTGGACAACTTGAACCTGAGACTAAAGGGTCCTCGAAGCATCACCAAATAGTGATATTATTAATTTATTAACTGTTTACTTAGCATTATAGTTTTTAATCTATTTGGTAGTTTTTTTTTTTTTTTAGTTTAAAGCTATCCTCACTCTCTGTGACTTTTGCACAATACTGTATTTTACTTTGTACTTACCAGCAACTAAATCATTAAACTACATTTCCAATGACAAAAGTATAATCCTACAATCCTAAAACAATATTCATGCACAGTATGTGTGTGGGTGTGTGTCTGTGTATGTTTTATTTCAGTGGCTAGCCTACTCATATAACACACTTCTAAAAGAGATGATATGACCCCTGAATTTGAAATGTGCTGAACTTTCTTTTTTTCTTCTTCTTCTTCTTTACACAAGGTGTAGAGCTTATTCTGCAGTCTACAAAGCAAAAGTGCACTGAGGTTCCACTCCCAGAGCTTGCCTAGCTTGTATATTTTGTTTGGTTCATCCGACTATATACGAAGGAACGAAATTCTTTTAGCGGGAAGCTGGCTTTTTAAATTAGGAGACATGGATATGCCAAGTTCATACTTTATTGTTTCGACTCCTATTATTATTAGTAGTAGTAGTAGTAATTATTTAGTAGGATGGTTACATATCAGTTAAAACTAATTTTACCCTGATAATCATCCAGTTATGTATCAATTGTCTATGATGCTTATCCTGAGAAGTCTATCCCACAGATCTCAGGGCACTAGGGAACTCACTGGCACTTCCTACAGGTGATTTTGAAAAAAAAAAAAATTGATCAGACTACACTGCATGGCATTGGATTGCGGAGGAAATGAGAATGACCAGAATACCCGGAGGAAACCTACCAAGCACAGGGAGAATATTCAAACTCCTCATACATAAACCAGATGCAAGATTTGAACCCCTTAGCTCTGGAGGGGTGTGGTACTGTACTAACCATTAAGCAGCCATGGCACCATCCCAATAATCATTTCAAGACTCACTCAATAATCTCAATAATCATTTCAACAGAAGGCTGGTGTGAAGCTGGTCAGAAGAGAGAGGATATTCCGTTTGTCAGTTGACCTCATTTTTTCAGAACATACAGTAATGCTGCTTAACCTAGACCCGACCAACAGAGGCAACTCTAGATCATAACACTGTGTCCACAGGCTTGTATGGTAGACACCAGGCACCAGGCACTAGACCCTGATCTTTTTACCCATCATTCTGGAACACAGTAAGTCTTGATACATCAGACTACACCACCTGTTCCCAATGCTCCAGTAACTTCTTATTTCTTAAACAACCATGTCAGAAGTCACATCCTATTGTTATGGGAAAGATGTTCCTCTGTTTCAAAAGGTAAAATTATTGTCCTGAATCAACCAAAGACAAAATCAGGCTAATAATTGTAAAATACATAATTAAATTACGAATTGTGTGCAGAAATGCTCTTACTTTTGTATTTTTTTTAAATATTTTATTCCATTAAGCATTTACGTGATTTCCTCTCATGCTCATTTAGGATGCTTTTACAACAATGGGAAATATATATATATATATTAATTATTATTAAATAATTTAATGTGATTTACAATTCTTAACGCTATTTTAGTAGTTTCAGCAATCTCCTAGTTGTTTTTTTTTTTGCTTGATGCAGGCCAATCATTTGACCCCTCTGAAACAGAGAGCCGTCTTTGCTATAACCATCGGAAATGACTTGACATGGTTGTTTAAGAAATAAGAATCTACTAACTGCATCAGTTAGGATTAAATAACTTGTTGCAGCTGAGACATACAGTATTTATTACTGCAGTAATTATCCAATGGAAGACTCTTAACTATTTGCTTAGTTAAATCCAGGTGGGGACTTTTTTTACTGTGTAATGTTACAGCAGATATGCAAAACATTTTATACAAAAATCATGGGATGTATGATATGTTTAGGGGAAGTTGTTGGGTGCACTGCATCTGTCTTTGTCCACCGCTCTTGAAATTGAGATTTCTGAACTATGTTATAACCTTATGGACCCATAGGCTCAAACAGTTCATGCCAGTATGAAGATAAAGTGCTCCAGGCAACTACTAAAGTGAATCAAAAACTGGAGAAAACTGATGATGCTGTAAACTTTTCAGTATTGTTTATAAAGTTTCTCACAAGCTTCATCAATCTTTGTAATTAAAAAGGTTTTGTGTGCAACAAAACAACACTTTTCTCCTTGATCTAATTTGCTTCCATTACTTGCTGTCTAACATACTACAAAATCACAATTAAAGCACAATTTCTTTTTAGTTTAACCAACATACAGTATTGACATCATATTAACTAAAGATATTTCTTAAAAATTGAGTTTTATTCTATCGTCGCACAATACGTTTATATTTTAAATATATTAAAGAAATGCATTTTACATGTATTAAAGAAACTGCCAAAATATAATCCTCTTAGAAACCCTTAGTATATGATTTTAAATGAACTGGACATGGTGCACCAGTACGCTGTGTTTTTGTGTGACTCTGAAGATTCACAGCCTGGTATTCTTGTAAGCATGGAGACGTAAAAAAATAAGCAAGACTACAGTTTCTAGAGGTTTTTCTCGGTCAGCCTTATACATTTTGTAAATATAGGGCTTATGAGCATAGAGCAGGTAGTTCTTGGTAAATCTGATATATTTGAGAAGGAGTCTAGGCAGTATCTAGTCTTAATCCCTCTTCAATTTCTAATCTTTAACTGTAATGTGTACACTAACACTTGATGTTCGGGAGCCAGACAAAGGAGCAATGTGTGCAACAGTTAAAACAGACTGAACACTGCTCAGCACCAGGTTCTCTTGGTCTCCATGTTTAAAATCAGCAAATGACTTAAAAAAATAAATAAATAGGATTATCACATACCTGAACTTCCAGATAGATAGATAGATAGATAGATAGATAATTGGGAAATTGTATCATTACAGCAGCTCATTCAAAGATTATACAACAAGTAACACAAGACATGGTGAAATGAATGATGAAAGTGACCATAGTGCACAACACGCTTTGAACACTCCAGGGGAGTGCCCAACATTGAGTTTGTTGAGTTCCTTGGAGTCACTGCCTCTGATGCTGCTGCCTCAGCAGATGGAAGCAAAGAATTTTTGCACTTGCCATAACAGACTGATAAATGATCTGCGGGAAGCGGGATTCCCCCAAGCGCTCAAAATTAGACAACAGGTTTCTGTCGGGTAGCTGGGGGGAGGAGCCTCAACGATGCGCTCTCTCCCTTTCTTTGGCAACCTCCATGATGAGTTTACTCTTTCATGGAATAAGCCTTATTCATCCCGTGTTATTTATGGCATCAACCTCGATTTATCCGAATATTGTTGATGCAAAGGCGCAGGCGAACAAGCAGGCGAACAAGGGTTATATGATGACGCCCCAGATAGAAGAGATGGGCTGTCTCTTTCATGGGACATCATCCTCCCTGAAAAAGCCCACACTCCCCACCAAGCCGTGTAGACTGACATCTTATAGGCACATTCTTGACATTTCTGCCAGGCCGGTGCTTCACTGCACACCATGGTGGTTTTGCAGGCTTGCCAGACTCCTTCTGAGAATAAAGTCTTCTCCCTCGCACCCCCAGGAGGGTTAGGGTTAGGGTTACTGACATCTTGTTGGAGATCTCCAACAAGATGTTAGTTGTTCGGTCACTTCCTGCCAGGTTTCAGGATGCCGAACATCTAACACTGCCCCCCCCACATCTAGCCGAAGTGCCAATACTTGTGCCCCTTTCGGAGAAGCTGTCAGCGTGGAAGCTACTGTCAGGTATATCTCATTGGGTACTAAGGACTGTACAGAGAGGAACTACAGGATTTAGTTTGCAACATCACCCTCCGCGTTTCAACAGGGTGGTCTCCACTTCCGCGAAACCGGAAAGGGCGCATTTGCTGACTCTGGAATTGCAGACATTGCTGGGGAAAGGGGCCATAGAACAAGTTCCCCTGTTAGACAGAGAGTCATGCTACTACAGTCGGTTTTTCTTGGTTTCAAGAAAGAGGGGGGCTGCGTCCAATTTTAGATCTTCGCAGGCTGAAAAAATTTGACTGTCTAAATGAGTACTTCTCAAATCCAGCCAGAGGATTGGTTTGTGACAATCGAACTGAAGGACGCATATTTTCATATGGAAATATTGCCACACAGGAAGTTCCTTAGGTTTGCTTTCGGGGGCTAAGCTTACCAGTATCGAGTCCTTCCATTTCGCTTAGCTCTGTCACCCGCAAATATACAAAATGCATGGATGCAGTCCTGACTCCTTTATGACTCCAGGGCATCCGTATTTTGAATTACATAGACGACTGGCTGATTCTGGCTCAGTCTCAGAAGCTAGCACTTTGACATCGGCATGTCGTTCTAGCTTATCTTGATTCTTTAAGATTAAGACTTAATGCCACAAAAAAGTGTTCTCTTTCCTGTTCAGAACCCTGAAGGAAATCAAGCTAGACGAGAAAGTGACTGTTTATCACTTTCAGAGATTTTTAGGTCTCATGGCAGCTGCGTCCATGGCGATACCTTTGGGCTTTCTGCACATGAGATTGTTTCAGTTGTGGCTAAAAGCCAGGTGATTTCACTCTAGGGCCATCTTTGTATGTGGTTCAGACCCCAGTTTCTGACTTTGGGTCCCATTCTAGGTGCATCTTGTTGTTGCAAGACGCTAATGACCTCCCCTCACGAGCTGGCGTGCGGTCTTAAAAAAACTTGAATGTACTTAATCTGAACTTAAAAAATGTCCAGAAATAGAGTGTATTGAAAGTTGGTGCATGGCAAAACATGTAGACCCAGTCCACTGCCGAGTTGTTTCAGTGCTGAAATTTCTGCAAGAAAAGTTGTCCTCGGGCTTATTCCCTAGTACACTCAAAACATATGTAGCCGCTATTTCGGCTTGTTATGTTCTGTGGGAAAGCACCCTTTAGTTTCCCGTTTATTCGTGAAGCTAAATGATTGAGGCCGCCCACTAGAGTGACCGTCCCTTCTTGGGACTTAGCGATTGTGCTCGAAGGTCTGATTGACACCTCTTTTGAACCACTAGAGTCAGCGTCTGTCGGGCTTCTGACCCTTAAGATGTTTTTTCTTATGGTAACTTCTTTCAAGAGAATTGGAGATCCGCAGGCTTTGTCAGTCTCCCCATCATGCTTAGACCTTGCCCCTGGGCTAGTCAAAGCTATTCTGCATCCTCATTTGAACTATCTTCCGAAAGTTCTATTCTCGAACATGCACCCAGTTGTCCTCGAAGCCTTCTGTCTTAAGCCTTTTACATCTCTTGAGCAGAAAAGGCTTTACTTACTGTGTTCAGTATGCGTTCTTCAGATTTATGTTCACCGCACTAGCCAGTGGCGTAAGTCAGAGCAGCCTTTTTTATTCCAAACGCTGTCACATCAGGTGAGAGATGCTATTGCCCTAGCCTACGAAGTGCATAGTCACACTCGACCAGGGGGATTGCCTCATCTATTGCGCTGGCAAGAGGTGTCCCCTTGCATCAAGTGTGTGATGCCGCAGGCTGGTCCTCTCCGTGCACATTTGTCAGATTTTATAGTTTGGATGTTCATGCTACTCTGGGCTCACGGGTTCTCGAGTCAGATTCCCAGAGCTTGGCTGTTGTGCGCACATGCAAAACAACCCTGGGGGTCCAGGCACTTGCAGTCTGGCGGCATTGGTATTCTTGTTCCCATAGCATTTTCACATAGCATTGAGTGTAGCTTTCGAAAGAGAACATCTCGGGTTACTTTTTTGTAACCCTGTTCCCTGAAAAAGTGGGAACAAGATGCTGCGCTCAAATGCCGCACTGCTTGCGTGACTGGACGTCCTTTCAGACAAAATTGACCCAAGGATGTTTCTGGTTCACTGCTATTTATAACCCGCAGGTGCACTTCATCAGATGATGGCACCTTACCGAGGTAATATATAGCCAAAATTTAGCGTGTTTGATATACACATGCTTTACAACCGGTAACACAAAAAGATGTTCCCATAGCGTTTTCATGCAGCACCTCGTTCCCGCTTTTTTGGGGAACAGGGTTACAGCAAAGTACCCCGAGACGTTAACTTAGTCACCATAAGTGACCATGCCACCATCTCCATGGTCTTGTTGACAATCAGGCTATGTGTACACTAGGCCATGATTTTTAAGCATTTATAGACAAATTCATTCCTGTTATAATTGACATCATAGCAGCTGCAAACTCAACAATCATTTGCTCACTAGTATCCCTTTAGTCTCTCTCATGAAGCTAAAAACACACAGAGAAGTCATTGGAGATTCGTCCGATAAGTGCTGTGTAAATTTCTTCTTACAGAAAACCAACCATATAAATGATTCTTTCACACATTACCATTTAAATGCCTCTTTTTTAATTAGAGGTTTATTAGCCATGGATTATGTTGAGCATTTGCCATACAAGTCCCGTTGAATGAGCTGTTTTTATATAAATTATGATTTGAATGAATTAATGCGAGCACTACTATCAGATGTGTTGCTATAGGAAATGTATCACCACCTTATTGATAATCAGATGTAAGAATTCAGCATCATTGCGATATACTGTATCATGCAGAGATGTGGAAAAGTTTAAGGCACTTGGGAGAAAAATATGACATAAGGAATGTGTATATGAATAAAATCTTTTGAAACGGCAGTAAATAAATAAATAAACAAATAAATAAATAAACAGTCAGGTCAATATTTGGAGTGACCACACAACATCTTAAAATCTCTTAGGTACAGTGTCATACATATTTAATGTACTTTTAAGTTTGTTCCAGGCCTCTTTGACAGAGTTCTCCTGCAGAATTTGGTTGCCTCACTTCTCTCTGCATGTAATCCCGGATGAGATTGATAATGTTAAGACTGGGACTATGTGAGGACCATACCATCTGTTGCAGGACTTCTTGTTATTTATTCTTTCACTGAATGGAGGTCTTTATGACTTTAGTTATGTGGTTGAGGTCATTGTCATGCTGCATAGTGAATTTGGGACTGCTTAGATGAATCCCTGATGGTTGTGCATGATAGCACACTAACTAAGTACTGTTAGTGCATTCTGATATTTTCCTTGCACTATACACAGTTCAGCCATAACATTATAATGTAAGACATTAAGCAACATATTGTGTAGGTTCCCCTTGTGGCCCTTGTCTCTGGTCCAAAGGGGCAAGCTTCTGCAGGGCCTCTGGGAATGTGTTAGGGTGTTGAGTCCTGCACCAGGACATTGGCATTGGATTCTTTCAGTGCTATGAGTTTAAACCTTCTTAGTATGGTTGTGCCATACCGAGTTTCATCCCCTCACTTTCAGCTCAATTTAATCTACACATCATGGCACAGTTGAGCGTTATCACTTTTTTTGATATAATGGTTTAACATGTAGGAGTTAACAAATATGCCCCAATTTAAGCATTTATGCTATAAATGTATGTGTTTGGTGTGCTTACTTTTTAGACAACAGAAGAGCTTTACCTGTACACATACCTTTCACAATGGACCATACAATCATGCATATGGTCTTTCACATTTGCCACCAGTAGACAACACCTTTTTATTATTAAATAAAACACATGCTTCGAATGAAAATATTTTAAAATTGAAGTAAAAATCTGATAAAAGCTATGCAGCAATTAGTCTTTAAGTGCATTATCTCCAAAAGAAAATATTTGATGGCTCGTTCCAGACTTGCCTTACAGATAATAAAAGACACTTATGTTCAATGAATTGAATGGGCATGGTGCCAGCTGTTTCTGTGTTTCCTCCAGTCTTCTGGTTAGTGAGTTCTGCTATCATTTGTAAAGAACAATTGCCTGCAGTGAAGCTTGGTCCCACTTATCACTGTGACACCCAGACCTGTCTGACAAAGGAAAACTAATTCTGTGGCCAGATATTAAATAAGTGCAAGTTTCCGGGAAAGGTCCTGTTGCTGGTCTTTCTAAATGTTTCTAGACAGAAATAGTTGATCTTGATAGTTTTTCACTGTGCTACTTAGGAGGACTGCTGATGCCATTTTATGGTCTATGGACCCTCTAAACACATAAAGGTGTCTAATTAAATGGGTTTTCAATATGGTCTTCCACAAGGTTGTATGTTAGGCCTGCTATTGCTTTTCCTTTATATATTTCCTGGGCATATACTGACACCCCAAATACTGGTATAAATGCAAATGCAACCAGTTTTAGCAGCTGAGAAAAACTATATTCAAGAAAGTCAAAGTCATAATATTTAAGGTTGGAAATTAGAGAAATTAGACACACATTAGAGAAACAAACCCATCAAGAGACAGGCGGCTAGACAAGACTAGAAATCAAATAAAGGCAGATAGAAAACAATAAACAAAAGTACATGATGGATAAATAAATGTAAACAGCTTCCATGTGTCACAATGAGTTTATATGTGACAATGTCCTTTATCTAGATTCTGAGAAAGAAAATATACAAATCCACTTAAAAAGCATGGTAAGGTGTACTCAGGCATAGTTACTCGATAAATAAGCTGGTTAGAACGTGATATCATCACTGTCTGTGTCTTCAGATATCTGCGTATACAGTACAATGATTTCATCCCCTAAACTGTGCTGTCATAGCTACTAAAGTAGGAAGGCAGGGGAGAGTAAGGCTGGTTATTGGTCAAGAGTTTTTCGATACTGGTATCAACACACATACTATGCCTTGACGTCAATAACAAAAATTCTGCCCTTTTTTTGATACCAATTTTGTTAGATCTAATTTATTAAAAAGAGAAATAATTTTATTTATATATTTTTTTTTGCTCTTTGGCATATTTGCACACTTAAAATGTTAATGTTATAATATAAAAATATAAAACTAATTAAAACAGTGCTTTAACTTTTTCTGTTTCAATTCTTTAGTTTTATGTTTCAGCAACAGGTATTATTTCATACAAAGCAGTTTCACAACACAACTCAAAGTTGTCTTAACATGTGCAAGTTCACATTTCACAAGCACTAGCTTAAAATTCACACATTTAACCTGCATGTTATCAACTCTGATAATCACTAACTTTTGTTTCAAACTGAACGTTTAGTTTCAGCGTTACCAGCATTACTGATTCCATTGAATCAGTCCGGAAGCATGATGATATTATTGACTGCCCTGATGGTGATTTATACTAATTTTAGAATATCCTCAACAAAGCAGTGTTTACAGTCCAATACAGTGGAAAACAGCTGTGAGAGACAAAATGTCATTAGGCTTTAAAGGCGCAGAGACAACACTGGTACATTTGACATGTGTGAGATTCTTTGGTTATTGTTTTTGGCCATATGATGGCAGTGTGGGAAAAGGGGACAGAGATTTAGTAAAGTGGATTTATATACTTTACATTGTATATTCGTAGCAAAGGCGTATAAGACTCACTTTGTCTGATTTGCGAACAGAGATGACTTACGAACATGCCCCTGGAACGGTACTCGTTCGTAAGTCGAAGACTACCTGTACACCTTGTGTACTAGGGTTCAAAACAATATTACTAACATGAAGGCTGGCCAGCAGGGAAGTAGGAAGAAATGGGGCAACCAATTGTAGCTGGTCACAGTACAAAGCAGCCATGTCTAGTGTGAAAACACTCTGTAAGCATGTTTCAGCTAGATTTATACTCATTTGCATATTCAAATTATTCTTTGTCTTCTCTCCCAGGTTCACCACAAAATTCTTTATCTGCATCAAAGTCATGGCATTTAAAATCCTGAAAAGTTAGGCTGCAGCATTAGCCTACACTAAGCACTTCATTTCTTAAGCTCAGCTAGTAGAAGATTGATGAAAGCTGTCTTTGTGACAGGTGATGTTTATCTAAGATTCTGTCAGTTGGTATGGGAGTATGTGTCACAAAGATTAATCACAAGATTAATATGATCACTGTCCTAATGTGTTAGCAAATATGCTAAAAATATAGTGATATGAAAGTATAATTCAGATTACTGTCTTTCTGCAAATCTCTTTATAAAGGATACATGTATTTTTTTTTTTACACTTTTTCTATTAAACTGATCAGATACAGTATTTATATACATATGTAACCATTGCAGACATATTCCCTTGTACATGTGTGACCATTGTTATATTACTTATTCATATACAAACATTCAGCACTAAGGCAAAGGTTTAAAATATTGATTGCATAATGTATTGGCATACAGTACATACAAATGGTTATGGAAAAGACTTGGTCAAATAATTAGAAAGCAAATGATTAAACAATATTAACAATGTAACACATCTTTCTCACTCTGCGCGACCAGAGTATAAATATGCAAAATTATTTTATACATTTTAAAACAGCATTATGAATCAATGGAATTATGCATAAACTTTATTAATAAATAGTAATTTGTTTAACAAGGTCATGGCTCAACATTCCCCCAGTGTCACCATGACTATTTGTTTAATTGTAAAGTTATTAGCCCAGTGAGTGCTTTAAATCATCATGCTTCACAGGTTCATTGCTTCTGTTTCTCCTGAAATGCTAACAAGCCGATTAGCCGGTGTCATTTCCGACATATGTAATTATGTTGCTGTCCATGCTTTTTTTGTTCAATAACGTTCAAATTTTTTTTCTTGATTATTATTGCTATTATTTCACGGCTTGCATGCTACAGGGTGATATGGCCTTAGGAAAGATTAAAGCTGAAATAATTCCCTGGTTGACTAACTTTGCAAATTGGTCATGTCAAGCATGCCGGGAAGTGCCGAATCAGCAGTGGTGTGCACTGAGAGTTAGCATATGACCAGCCAGTCCAATTACAGATTGATGTCAGTTTTCCAGCTTTTGTAGAAGAACATGATTTGAGTCAGAATGAATCATTCATCCAAAAATATCCATTATATTTTACTATAAACAGCTTATTTATTTATTTATTTATTTATATAACATGAGTTGTTTTTAAATTATTATTTATTTATTTGTTTATTTATACAGTAGATAAAGTAATTTGAAATTTGTCACTCACATTTTAATGCCACTGTGCAGGTCATTCTTATTTGATCACAGTCCACAAGAGTTAAATGCCATATCTGGATAAAAGAATATACCAATTTATAAGGAAACATTTCTTTTGCCCTGTGCTCTGTTCAAGGACTTGTGCTGCATTTCCCAAGCGACTCTCATCCTTTTGTTTTCTTGACTTATCAGGGCTGGTGGTCCTTTCACAAGGCAACCAGAGGACAGACTTGATTACTTATTTTTTTTTGTATAACCCGACCAAGTGACTCTCTCAGCCGTTAATTGAAATGGATGGATTAAATAAGGTAAAAAAAAATATATATAACATTTTGTGATATTTACCTTACAGAGATGCACCGCCTTTGTTTCAGGTAATAAGCACATCCTTAAATTATTGCATCGTCTCTCTTTTTAGAAATGAAGAATACTGCCTAAAGTGCATAAGCTCTACCCATGCTTATAAGATCTTCAATTTTGTGTTGATGTAGAGCGGCGCTTTCACTGCACTCGGGCGGCTTTGATATCAAACCGTGAACTGTAAAATTGCTTTGGCTACGAAGCAAAACCGCACAGTGTTTGGATGTGGCCCGATGTATTACTTAAGCAAGGAAGCGTGTGCCTCGAAATGGATGTGCAAAGGGTGTATTGTTTACAACGCTTTGCCAATTTGTTCAGCTTGACAGCGAGATGTCAGCATCCATTTGGTCCTGACTGATTGGGAAGGGTGATTGTTGTCTGCTTTAGAAAGCAGCTATGGCTGAACAGTCAGAACACTGCCAATGTGCATATGAGATGCATACATTTAGCTCAGGAAGTGATTACCTTTTTCTTTCTTTCAGTCTGGCATGAACACTCTCACACTGAATCATGTCAGCTTATGTAACACTGATGCTCTAGGATAGCACAGTGAAATCAGCACACCGTGCCATGTTTCTAACCATGACTCTGGATTCGTCATTATAGAAGGAAAATGTCTTGAATATCAACGCACAAGAAGGGAATTGCAATTTGTTTTCATTTACTTTACATTTTTGATTGAACATGCTGACTCTTTAAAAAAAAAGATTTTTTTTAATGAACTGTATCAGCTCTTTGGCAACATGGTGGTGTAGTGGTTAGCACTGTCGCCTTGTACCTCCAGGGTCCGGGTTCGATTCCTGGCCAGGTTCGATTCCTGTCTCTGTGTGCATGGAGATTGCATGTTCTCCCCTTGGTGGGTTTCCCCCAGGGTACCGCAGTTTCCTTCCACAGTCCAAAGGCATGTAGGTTAGGCTAATTGGTGTTCCCAAATTGCTCGTAGTGTGTGAATGAGCGTGTGAATGAGTGTGTGTATGTGTGTGACCTGCGATGGATTGGCACCCTGTCCAGGGTGTACCCCGCCTCATGCCCTAAGCCTCCTGGGATAGGCTCCAGGTCCCCGCGACCTTGAATCCAGGATTAAGCAGTATAGACGATGAGTGAAGGAGTGAGACTATCACCTTTTTCTATTCATTTACATTTTTTTCCCCACTGCACAAAAAAAGTGCAGGTACAGTCGTTGAATTGGTGAATAGGTGGATTTCATTATTACTTTAAAATAATATACAGTAGGACTCTTACAGACAGACATTCCCGTTAAAATAAGTAAAACAGGATTTAGGTATCTTGGCATTAATATTACCAGATCCCTGCCCTCTCTGTTATCAGCCAATTTTTCTCCTTTGTTAGAGCAGACTAAGTCTGACTTTCAGAGATGGAGAAATTTATATTTATCATTGACTGGTCGAATTAATGCAGTTAAAATGAATATCTTACCTAAATTTCTCTTTGTTTTTCAGTGCATTCCCTTATTTCTTCCTAAGCGCTTCTTTAAATCTATCGATCAGATTGTTAGCCACTTTCTGTGGGGTGGTAAAGTGCCCAGAGTGCGGAGATCATTGCTTCAAAGATGTCGACCTAGTGGTGGGCTAGCTCTTCCCAACTTTATGTTTTACTACTGGTCAGCAAATGTTCATAAATTAATGTTTTGGCTCAATCCATCCAGTGCACTGTGGTGCAGATTGGAGGCAAGTTCATGTATATCTACCTCATTATTGGCATTGCTTACTTCACCCCTATCTTGTAACGTTACTTCCTTAACACATAGCCCGGTAGTCATATCCACCCTTCGGATCTGGGGTCAATTCAGGCGACACTTCAAATTTATCTCTGCCTCAACATTAATGCCGTTACAGGACAATCACATGTTTCCACCATCTATTAATGACCCTATTTTTAAGCAATGGTATGGAAAAGGTATTAGATGCTTTCAAGACCTATATAAAGAAGGTACCTTTTGCAATTATCTGCAGTTGTCTTCAGAACTGGGTCTGCCTGATTCCCATCTGTTTCGGTTCTTTCAGGTTAGACATTGTGCTGCCACTCTGTTTCCTAGCTACCCCTCTTTACCCCCTATGCAAGAATGGTCAGAATTTTTGAAGTTTAACCCTCATCATAAGTCACAAATCTCAAGAAATTATGGTCGATTATTATCTTTAGATGGCAGTGTTATTGATAAAATTAAAAGAGCCTGGGAGGGGGAGCTTGGAGAGGATTTTGAAGAGGAATGGTGGGCCGCTGCATTGGACAGAATACGTTCTAGTACAATATGTGCTCGTCTGAGCCTTATACAATTTAAAGTACTACATAGAATTAATTTCTCTATGGTCCGCTTATCTACAATATATTCGACTGTAGAGGACAGATGTGACAGATGTCAAGCATCTCAGTGCAATTTAAGTCACATGTTTTTCACTTGTTCTAAGCTGCAAGCTTACTGGATTAACTTTTTTACAGTGATGTCCAAGGTGCTCCAGGTTGGTATTGATGTTTGCCCTGCTATTGCAATTTTTGGGGTTCCACGCGTCTGGTCTCAGTTTAGTTCCAAACAACTCGATATTTTGGCATTTACCTCTTTAATGGCTAGGCGCCGTATTCTGATCCACTGGAAATCTGCTAAGCCTCCTACTGCGTCTCAATGGCTCGTAGATACCATGTTCTTTCTTAAACTAGAAAAGATTAGATGCTCTGGGAGTAGTTGCTTTTTTAAAAAATGGCAATCATTTATTTCATATTTTAAATCTCTCAATATTCTGCCTTCTGTTTAGTGTAATTATGTTTTATTTTTTATAATAGTTTTTTTATTTATTAATTTATAAAAAAAAATGTTGTTTTTATTTATTATTATTATTTTTTGTGTGTGTTTTTTTTGTGTGTTTTTTTTTTTTTTTTTCTCAATGTTTGGGGTGTGGTTGTTGGTTCTTGTTTGATTGTACTTAGTGCTTGCTTTATTGTTTTTTGCATGTTTATATTGTTAAAAATGGACAATCGCTTAAATTTATATCTGTCATGATGACTACACAATAAAAAGTTTGAACCAAAAAATAATATACAGTAACCCCTTAAAACCCAACCCTTTGACTGGTTATGTATGTCAGAGATGTTAATTTTGCTCAGCTACCAGATATGCATAATTAAACATCATCCACCAGTTCATTTATTTCCTTTTCCTAGAGGGGAATGGGATAGAAACAGGCTAAGAAGGTCAGTCAAGATATCTCTATCCACACACTCCCCCTGTGGGATCCCCAACTGCTCCCAATTCAACAATATCATCTCTGCGGCATGTCCTGGATCTGCCCTGGGGTCTCGGGCCAGTGGGACGTCCCTGATACAGCTCTAGCAAGATCAGTTCTCAAACTGCTTCTTATACTGTACAGGAGCAGCAGTTCCATGCTGAGGCTCTCCCAGATTGTCGAGCACATCGTGAAGTGGAACAACTCTGCACAGGAAACCATTCTCATTTTTTGTTAAGTAACAATACAGGTAGGTGATTTTGTAGATTGGTATAAAATTCATGAACGGAGATCACTTAAACACTTGGTGAATCCGCATGGCAAAAAAATAAATAATAATAAATCAACCTTAAAAATCATAATCATATTGAAAGAAAGAGTGTTACTGTTAACACACAATGTGATGAGAACTCACAGGATTAAACAGCTGTGTGTCCATAAGAAAGCCACTTGTTAGTGAGACTCTAGGCTTTAGTTGGCTGCATGGAGATTGGACACTGAAGCCATGGAAAAGGTCATGTGGACTGAAAAGTCCAGAAGTCTATTCCAGAGTGATGAATGATGGGTTTCAGATGGTCCCACAGGTACCATAGTGTAGTACATGTAATAAATCAGCAAATAAATTAGCTGGTACTGTCACAAAATTCCATAACACTATATACTACGAGATGTTCACCACTGGACTACAACCATGGTAAAAGTTTCTTTCGGCTCAGATGTACAAATTCCCTCCAACATTTTTTTTTTTTTTTTTTAATGTGAAAATCCTAGTGGCATAGAGGCTGGATGATTTCACACCTTTTGTACAGTACTAATTACCCTTCCTATAACTTTTACGCCAACTCCACTCTTTTATCCACAAATACAGTACATTAGGCGTCCATGGCCATGACAGACCAGGATCTAATATGGTTTATGTTTTAACAAGCTGCATCTGAGTATTTTTTATTTTCCCCTACATAGTTGACTCATCCTTCTTTCATATTCAGTAAGCACTTTTATCCTGGTCAGGATTGTGAAACATTTCCGTGGAAATGCTTGCTGCACTAACAAAGGACCATCTTTCATATTTTCGAAAAAAAAACAAACCAAACTAGATTTTTTCCCCTTTTCTGTGGGAAAATAGGAATTTAAGTAAATAGTAGTTTTTAGTTAGAATAAATTTCAGATTGCTCTTTAGTATCAGATGTT
This sequence comes from Clarias gariepinus, assembly GCF_024256425.1. Classification (NCBI taxonomy): domain Eukaryota; kingdom Metazoa; phylum Chordata; class Actinopteri; order Siluriformes; family Clariidae; genus Clarias; species Clarias gariepinus. The sequence continues at coordinate 27,833,021 of NC_071113.1, read as the reverse complement.
AAATATTATCCGCCATGAGCACTTGAGCTTGCTGTAGTTCTCCTCAGGTTCCACCTTGATCATTTGTTCAAAATGATTTCTCACAGCGGTTGCTCAAGATTACTCACCCACAAGCCCTGTGTATATTTAGCTCGCGCTTCAGTAAATTCTTGCGTGTAAGACGTACAGTATGTACGATGGGATTTTAACCCTGTGTTGGAACCGATGGAAGTCAGAATTCAGTTGTTAGGACAAGAACACATAGGCCTTCAGATCATTTAATTTTTTACTATCGCTATGAGCCGGCAGATACTGAATCTATTTTAATGACCCTCATTCAATAAATTGCTTGCATGGAATAAAAATACCTTTCAATAGCCAGACATGAAACTGCCTTAAATTGCAGTGCCCATGCCTCTTCACTGTAATGAGCAAAGTTTTCATTCACATAAAATAAATAGTTTAAATTTGTACCTGTCATGGTAACATCACATGCCCAAGTCACATGTCAACAAAAAAACAAGTCACTCATATCTGTTTCCTGTTTTATCCATTTAGTGTCACAACTGAAGTTCTGGGTTTGTCTTGCTTTTTCTATTGTCACATTGTCTCTATTTTATCTCTCATTAAGTTCATGTTTGTGCCATATTTATCTAGTTGTTTTTAAGGTTATAGTTTTGTTTGCATGAGATTTTTATAAAAAGACTGATTTCTGCACTTGCATCCATCAATCAGTTTAAACAGTGTTTTTTTTTTTTTTTTTTTGGTTGGTTGGTTGGTTGGTTTAAATGTATTTTTACATACAATATACACACATTATAGTATACCTTTATTATTTTGAATAGAAATGGTTAATATGAATTTATAAATTTATTATGTTTATTAATACTAAAGTATATAGATTTGTAACCCTATAAATATTTTTTAGCTTAAAAGTATATATATATATATATATATATATATATATATATATATATATATATATATATATATATATATATAATGTATATTATTTATTCTTCACAGAAAGAATAAACATTTAATAATCTGCCCATAAATCTTTGTGTTTTGTGAGTATTTGAGTATAACAGAATTTATTTTTCTGAGACTGGTATCTATATATACCATGTATGTATCTATGTATCAGAGCTGATGTTGGATATATATATATATATATATATATATATATATATATATATATATATATATTCATACAATGATGATTTTGATCTGATTCTGATACACTACTGACTTCAGGTCTGAAGAAATAAAAATCAACCAGTGTTAGGTCTGATCCTATTCCATCTTCTATTAAGTTTCAAAGCTATCTTGGGTCAGAAATAAAAAGAAAAATATAATATCTCATATCTACCATGTCTCATATAGGGAAGATAATTATTGTTGGCCTACACTAAGTCTGATGTGCACACACTATGTTTTTATAACAATATTTTCTGATTCTGTTTTAAAACAAAACCGAGGTTTTTGAGCTATGCACTAGCTGTCAGAAAGTGAAGTCCCTTCCATTTAGAATCAATAAATATAAGATGTATGTAAAACACTCTCAAACCACACATACACAGACCAAATGTAAATGTATTAAAGACAGAAAACTACCATAAATACAGTAAATCACCTTGGAATCACCTTGTAGGTGAGAAATTAATAATTTCTTTGCTACTTAATCTTTATGTCACTGCATTTCAATAGTCTTATAAGGAAATACACACATCAAAATTAAAGTGTACAAGCACCCAAGCAATTTACAATTTAAATCTGATCACACAACCCCAGGAGATCTGAGACAGGTTTTAGTCATGTTGTACAAATGTAAATATATCTGTCTTTGCTAAGCCGCATTTGACAACCAAATCCCTTCTAATGCATTATGTCAAAACGCACACGATTCATAACAGCCGGAATTGTCATCTTTAAGGAATTAAAGATGATGGAAATAGCAAACACCACAGGAGGTAGAAGGTAATTAGTCGATTTGCATAGTAGCATGCAAAACAGCAAACAGATTCCATTCATACAATAGAACTTAAATGACTCGTGTTGACGTGCTGATAAATGGGGTCAAATGTTTGGAGTTATTGACAAAAAAAAATACAATTATGTCTAAAAATAAATGGGACAGCATATGACAAGACTTACTGATATTTGTAAAAAAAAATCAGGATAATAAATTCAAAATAAATTCAAGATATAAAAAGATTTTAGGATTTTTATTGTAGATAATTATTTTAACCTAAACGTAGTGTGAATTACAGTTCTATTGCAGTTTAACCAGTCTATTTTAAAGTTTTGCATGAACATCTATGTGGGATACACACTGTTAGAAAAAAAAAGAACCATCTTCTGTAAGAAAAACAATCATTAGTGATGTACAATTAGCCTTAATAGATTTCCTCCGACATAAGATGAGTCTTTATTTTTTACAGGTACAGATAAGGATGACCCTGCATCTGTACTTCATTCAATTATCTCAAGTCAGTGCTTCATTCTATTGCAGGGTCATGGTGCAATCCTGGGAAGTGCTGGAAGCATTAGGATTAAGATTTAATCCACCAATTAAATGCATGGACAATTGCATTGTCCCATCAACACAGAGCACCATGGACACACATTCACACATGCAGAGGTCTTTTAGTAACCAATTTACATGTTGATAAGAACAAAGAGATCAAACAAAATTGCTCAAAGAAAATATCCTCTCCATAGAGTCAGTCCCTTCACCACCATGTCACTCCGGTAAAATTAACTATTGCACAAACCAAAGCAATGTGATAAGACAAGAGACATTCCATGAGTGCTGATATACTGTAGCTTATAACAGCGCTGGGACATTTAACCACATGTACAGTAACACACCGTTTATCACAGGCATTCTAAAAATCATAAACCTCTGAACAATGGCATTACTTGATGTGTGGAACAAGGGATTCCACACCTTGTGTAATTTACTAGCTTTTAATTTTAGCTATTCTAAAGCGAAGAAATATATATAAATGGTATATTTTACTATTTTATTTTCATTATTTTTATTGCTTGTACATTATGTAAATTAAAAAGTCCTTTACATCTAAGTTTCCATATTTTTCTTATATTTCTAATTTGTAAATTCTCTTACCTCTCTTATTTCGCACTGAAACTGTCAGGAGCCAGAGAATAACTGAACCCAAAAGCAGACTCAAGACTCAAAAGGCAGTTTATGTTTCTTTTAACGTGTAAAATTAAACACTTTTTGGATACACCTTTTAAAAAACAAACATTTGGAGACTTCCGGGATCAGAGAGGAATTCTCGATGACGTGGAGCGTCTTGGTTGATGACATAGACGGAATCAAGAAAAACCTAGAAGTAGTTGCTGTGTCTTTGAGCAAAAACAGAGCGCATACAGTTGCGCTGGGAGAGCGGGAAACGGTGTGGATGAGGTTATGACCTGGAAGTACTAGGGTGATCAGGCTGGCTTGTGACAAAAACATTCTTTTAAAATCTTGAGGTCATCAGCAGTCGTATAAGTATTTCACTTTATATCATACTGTTTATGACTATGATTGCGACGCATAAAATAAGAAGTTGAATTTGAAATTTGAAAAGTACTTAATGCCTGATAATAAAACTAACTGTAGCTCAATAAGACTTACTGTTAGTCACCTGCTTAACATTAATTCCAATATTAAATAAAAACTATGTGGTAACCTGCATGACGGAACAGCCTCGGGTGTGATATTGCTTAAGTTTCGTTAGTTAAATGTTCCAGTGTCAAGACTATCTATAGATCTGTTCTGATCAATTACCTGAAATATTATTTATTTAATAGTAATTGAACCTATGTTTGGATTTTGCACTTTTATTCATACTACAGTATATAAATCCACTTTCTAAACTGAATTACCACCATACCTACTGATGTCATAATAATCTCACAGAAATCTCACTGAAACAGATATTAACCTATTGGAGATTAAAACTAGGCGGTGTGTTCTGTAACACGACTGTCAATGATTAGTTAGTGTGAATATACAGTGCTGTGTTTGTTACACTGGTTATTACGCTTCTTATTATTGTGCTTTAATTAAAAAAAAAAAATAATGATTGTTTTTAATCTTTAAAAGACCCCTCTACTGCTGTATATTCACGCAAATCACCCCTGGTTACACAGCATTCAAACTGAATCTGTTGGACAAAAAGGTGGTATTATCTGACAAGCCATATTAATTAATGTCCATTAGAGTTTTAAAAGGGCAAAATATCTTATGTGTTTACTGTATTGTTTTAAAGGTGTGCTTGCTTCTTCAGCTTAGTCCTCAGGAGCTGGATGTATTCCACCCACGGTGTACAGTTTGAATTGCTGCAATTTGTCTGCATTATAAACTTCTTCAGCGTCACATTTTTATCTACAATGAGCGGGGAAAAACAAAAACAGCACGATGCATTACTCTTCATTTAGAGGGAATATAAAACTTTTTAAAACACATTGAAATTTATCTCAGTTTTATGAAAACCTAGGTTGCTGGCAGTTTGGATATTAAGTCTTAAATAAATACATTTACTCCACAACTGGACATCAATGATTTTTGATCAAACCTGACTATGTGAGGAAAATGCGTACGTACAGTATATACGGTTTTCATTTTTGGAATGGCACAATATAGGAAAAGAGGCTAATGAACAGCACATGCTCAGATCATAACAACTATACAAACTGTATACTTTTGTAAAGTTAGAAATCAAATATTGCGCAATAAACAGTATGCTTCTACAGGACATGTGCAGTTCATGACACCATTCAGTAATGACCTGGGACAAGTGTTTGGAGTGAAAACAACTTCACACAATGTTTATTCACAGCCTGCAATAAAACGGAAAGAATCATGAAGCTAATAAAGGTGCAAATTGAAATTAATCTAATAAATCACTACCTGCGGTTGTGATTTACGTTTATTCTAAATAAAGTCTGCAATATAACACATTTTGTGAATATTAGATGTTGCATGACTATTTACACAAGTGTTCAAGTTAAAGCAAGATGTTTGATTGTGCAGAATAACAGAACACAGTTATGAGACCAAAAACTCCCTTTATTTCTCTATATAATCCCCTCCTACACTAATGCACTTATCCCAGTGTTTCATTAGTGCTTGGACACCAACACGGTAGAACGTTTTCTCAGTACACAGGTTTAGATTGCCCTCTTCACATCTAAAACGCTGGCCTCCCAGGAACTCTTTTATTGGCCCAAACATGTGGAAATGGATAAGAGCGAGGTCATGACTGTACAGGGGATGTCTCAATAACTCTCAGCCGAGTTTCTGTAATGTGCGAGTGAGTTAAATGACTGTGTGTACAGTTCACACAGACAGATGCGTCTCTTCGGCAAATTGGCGACAAGGACCAAGCATTTAACTTGCCAAATGTTCACAGGAATGACTGCAATGGGCTCTGAGCCCATCATTAATGAATGTATGGTCTTCTTAAAAATGTTTACACCATTAACTGTGCACACAAAGTCTTCTGAAAAATGTAACTTATGGCTTCATTTACCACAAATTACAGTGTTGTTTGACTTAATGCCACTTGTAGTAGTTTTCCAAAGTTAAAGCAAAAGCTGAATCATTACATAAACATTTTATTAGTGTAGACCATTATACTTCTACTACTACTAAGAATAACATTATATACTAGTCTTATGCTGATGTGCACATTTGAAGATATCCAAGATCAAGATAGGAAATATACAGATTAATCGAGTTAGAAGTGCAAAGGCTAACAATTCCAACATAAAATATCCTTATAATCAACTCACATCATGTATACAACACACACACACACACACACACACACACACACACACACACACATACATATCTCACATTATATAATACAAAAACAAAACATAAGGGCAAAATATTCCACACCAGATATCTGTTAAACTCTGCCTAAATACAATATATTGTACTTAATGGCATTGTTTCAAGCATTATATTGTATTGATTCTAAAACAGCAGAGTGTGCAGCATGGAGGTTCATCTCTGCCCTAACGGTTCTCCTTATACTGTACCTCAATGAGCAGCCTTATCTAGTCAGAGGATGTGTTTCTTCAGCAGATTTTGAGAGGATTTTTCAAGGTCTAAACCTCCATGTTCACCTTCAACCTTGGAAATGTAAATGTCTTGACAATACATATTGTAAAATCAGCTTTGCTGTAGTAACATACTGTTTCTGAAAGCTCTAATTTTTTAGTCTCAACAAGCATAATTTTGAAAAACTCTTTTAATTTGAACCAAATATGACTTTTACATTTAAAATGGTAGGAAAACTGGTTTCCTTACTGTAAATCTAACACCAATTAAGTGGTATTATGCCATTCAGTCATATTAATTTTTATATGCAAGCTGTTTTAATGACTCTCAGGCGATAGTAAATTAAACCGCAGATGCTGAAATGAATCTATTTGCATCGACTAAATCCTTTATTTATAGGATTTATGTAGAAATTACATATTCATTAAGGAAAACTTGCAAAACCAGTGCTACGAGGGGTGTTCAAGTCAATCTGGGATGGAATTTCATGTGAATGAAAACGTATACAGATGTCAAACACAGTATTGTGATGCGACTCTTAGGCGCAGTAAAATATTTGAATGGGGCAAAGGATGTATGTCTGTGAATGACGATCCCGGCAAAGGTGGCTCAAAGCCCACGGCGCTCGTTCTGTATTACAGACACTTGGCTGTGAGTTATGGCCACATCCCCTGTACAGTTTTGACCTCACTTCAAGCCATTTCCACATGTTTAGGCCATTAAATGAGTTCCTGGGAGTCAGATCATGGTTACAAATCTTTGTATCTTGATGGTATCCAAGCACTAGTGAAACACTGGGATATGTGCATTAGTATAGCAGGTGATTATATAGAGAAATAAAGATTTTCACTTACTGCACAAAAAAAGTCCCAGTTTGACTTGAACGCCCCTCAAATTTTGCCCATGTGAGAAATAAAATGCACCATTAACTCAGTATGTAAATCAGCTTGGACATGAATTGTAGATGTTTTCACACACAGAAACCTGAGTGTACAGTATATCAAACATGCAATATTTGCATTGGCTACAAAGCCAAAGCAGTGCTGTAATTTGACACAAGGTGACACAGGATGGGAAGGATGAAAGAGTCGGGCAGTCGGGTTTAGAAAAAGACTGTCAGATCAAAATGGTCCATGTTGTAAAAGCGTCGTCATATCTCATCTAGCCCATAAGCTAACCTTGTGCTTTAGGTCAAACTTGTGTGATCGGAGAGCTGGGCAGATCTGTTGGCGAGACGTCAGAGCTGTTCACCTGGCTAAAGGCTGCAAGCTCTGATCCAAGGCAGTCATGTCTACTCTGATTACTGCCATCATTTCAGACAGAGGAAACTACAAGAAGACAAACAAGACACGAATTGCAGTCATTAATCACAATGTGATTAAATCCTTTTAAAGATTACGTTCATCATAATGCTTGCCGTATATCCATATTCGCTGATGCAGCAAGCCGATGAAAATATATTACATTTAAGCAATTACATTAGAATTGTTTAATTATGGAATAAAACACTTGGGGGTGTACAGTTAGAGAACAATAACCAAATACAATACATCACCAAAGCAGGGTTACTCCAGCCAGAAGATGATAATTTTCCAGTAAGAGCATGTGTATGTGCACATGCCTAGTACATGCCATATTCGGCTTCATAAGGCAGAAACGATATGCTTAGATTATAGTGAACTGATAAAGGCCTGATGCGGAGGATCAGCTGCCAAACCTATGTGTTGGACATTGTGGACTCAGTGTTGTACTGGTCCTCATCCATGTGGCTGTTCCACAAGCTGGCTTTCTGAGGTTTGAACAGATATTAGTTGGGAAGGAGCTACTGCTTTGTTTCCCTTATTATTTCATAATAATAATAATAATAATAATAATAATAATAATAATACATATTATTGTCATAATAATTGTTTCCCAATGTCCAAGCAAATAATTGTTGTCCAAGTAATAATTGTTTTCATATGTCCAAGCTTGAGAGAAAGTTGGGTTCAGCATGACTGGACAATCATGGACACATTCATGCAATACATATTTACATATCTGAAGCCATTGCACATGTCACTTTCCATACTGTAAGTCACTTTATACAATACATGTTTACCTGCCATTGCACATGACACTTTGCCACTTTGCCACCTTGACACTTTAAGACATTTTAATGCCACTTTAAATATATATATATATATATATATATATATATATATATATATATATATATATCCCCCCCACATATTCCTATATTCTATATTTTGTGATATTTTTACATGCCCTTATTTGTACAGTTTGTTTATTTTACTAGTTAAATTTATTTTCCTTTGTATTTCATTTCTTTTATTAATATTTATTCCTTATATATAGTTTTTTTTTATTTTTTTATTTTATTTTTAAGGTCACCAGCGGTCGTATAAGCATTATACTGTGCATATCGTACTGTGTATGACTGTGTATGTGACAAATAAAATTTGAATTTGAATTTGATTTGAATTTGAAGGACAACCATTATACAATGCCCCTGGGGCAAAGAGGGTTAAAGGCCTTGCTCAGGTGCAGCAGTGGCAGCTTGGAGGTGCTGGGATTTGAACCCATGACCTTAATACATTTGCCAAAATTCTCGACTAGACTTACAAATATGACCTTTCTTTGGGCATCTTTTCTAAGCTGAATGCCTCTGTATCAGAACTCAGGAAAATCAACTTGAAACTTGGATCGGAAACTTTCCTTCTACTTGATGTGCCAGCCTACTTAACTGTTGTCCAAACTAATTAGTACACCTGTACCACATTAGACCTAGTCTACCCACACTGCGAAGTGTTGACCTAGTTATATTCAGCCTTTTGAGTTACTGAATGTTTTTAGCTCTGATTTTTGGATCCTGTGCATTTTCTTGTTTACTTGTTCTGCCTCATTGCCTGGAACACATTTGTACTTGTAACATTTACAATAAGGCTCAATGTTTGTATCCACCCACTTCAATATTATGACAGCAGTTGGATGTTTTTCTTTTTTTCCACGCCGTTAAGCAAATCTGCTTTCTTCCTTTCAGCAATGATGTCAACAACTCATTGGTTTTTTATTACAACATATTATTACAACAGGAAAATTAAATGCATCATTAAAGGTTAAAACAACAAGACAACAGCAACAGATGTTTTAAGAGACCCATGCTATTGAATTGTACATAACAGACAAAGTTTAAAAGGTCAGAAATGAAACACGCTGGACTTCCTTTCGTTTATCAGGCTGGATATGAACAAATTTATGTGCATGAGCATTTAAACATAAAAAAAAATGGTATCCATAAATACAAATTCAAAAAAGTTTATATTCTGTTCATGCTCCTGCGAGTGTTTAAATTACTAGAGGTAGAAGGAAACTAAGCACATTTATTTTGTTACTGTACTTAAATCTCCAGGTTTTAGTGGATACATTTTTCCTTGTTGCTCCACTACATCCTACAACAAATATGTTAACTTTCTTTTTTACTACATTTGCGCGTGGACATTGCATTGCATTGCTGTGAGCTTATACAAGCTCAGTACTGTTGGTACTTAAGTACATTTGAAGAAGTACTCAAGAAGGAATGAAAAGGGAGGAGTTCTACATTTGCTTGAGTAGTTTCCTTTGATATCTTTACTTTTACTCAAGTACAGGATTTCTGTACTTTGTCCCCCACTTCAAGAAAAAAAAGAATATGGTAACACAAAACATTTTTAATTACAAAGATTGTTGTAGATCATGAAAATAATATCAAATCTTTAGTTTACAGCATTATCAGCCTTTGTTCTCTCTACCTGTATGAGCCTAACTTCAATTTCTGATGACATCATCTTATCACATTACAGGGCTATGGTTAGACACCCAACAACCACTTATACATCTTTGGTCGCTTAATAGTAAAATAGGAAAATTCCAGTTCAAGAACAAGACGTGGCAGACGTAACCAGGCATACCAGCTTCCTGAACGCTATACATGTCTCTCTAATGTCTCTTGTACACAAAGCACATAATTACGCATATCCCAAGTGTTGTAGCATTATCTGCCTGCTTAATTCTATTTCATAAATATTACTCTTGTAAAAATACTTTAACTGTATGATGCACTTTGCAATAGTTCTTTTATTAAGGATAATTAGGTGTTCAATCAGTGTTGTTGTGTCTACAGTACACAGATCAATTATAATGTTAATACAGCTAGTACACTTTAATAAGAGAATTACTAAGTGACACTTCATTAAACAAGACCCGTCTTGTCTGATTAATATATTTCTTTAGACACACACACATTATATGTAAAAATTAAGTTTGTCTATTGTTTAGAAAATGATTAAATTTTTACAATCAAATGTTCAGTTTTAAAAAATGGACTAGAAATAAACAAAGTAAAAATGTAAAACATCCATGTACTGCATGTGAATGTATAAATCATAATGAGTGAACTACCTAAAAACCATGTG